>NC_141258.1:16080063-16255063 GCF_054856555.1 Leptonotus elevatus
AAAATGCTAGTAGAAGGTTTCTTGTATCGTATGTCTCTCTATCCAATCAAAGTACGCCTTCGTTTGGCAACGCCACTTCCACAAATTGGGCCTACAATGAAATGCATGCCAAGCCTCTAGGTGGCAGTAGTTAGCCAAATACTGCTCATCTCTTGACGTCATTTCACCATACGTCACACAAGCACGGACTGTCAGCCGCTGATCTGTATATATGCGGATCAGTGCTGTCAGCGCACACAAGACTTTTTTTTTTTCATTAATTAAAAATAAATACTTGTAAACAGTCAATGAGTACATAATAAACGGGGCATAGAGGAAAACAAAGAGGATGAATACAAAATCTTAAAAAGCTTCACTGTTTTTGGTTTTTTTTTTACAACTTTTTTGTGTGCATACAGTATGTATGTAATATGCTAGTTAAGCAGGTATAGGCAATAGTCACAAAGCCAAGTCTGCAAGCTTCTGGAAGGCTTTGAAATAGGTCATGTTCACATCAAGGATGTCAGCATAATTTTTTCTGACTCTGCTGCTGAACTGGTTCAAGCCAGTGGCCCGTGGGTGTAGAAGAGCAATACATGCATGGGGGAAGGGAGGATCAACCTCAGCATGAAGAATTATCATCAAAGAGGCTCAGCTATAAACACGAGATTTTAATTTAGTCTCAACTGATTTTCTGATTGCACTAATACAATTTAAGTGATGACAGGCTATACGGTGCACTTTTAGGCTACGTTCACACTACAGGTCTTAATAATGGAAGAATGTACAAGTGCCTCTTGGCCGTAAGGGCATTCATCTAATGTTAGACCAATTACCTCCAATTTCTGTGCATATCACACTTTTGCCTCTACAGGCAGATTGTTATACAAGCAAAACATTTTTACCACATTTTAAAATTAAAATAATCCTTTTAAATAATGCTTTTCAGAGTAAAACATTTAATAAACAATGTAATTCATACTCAATGTGCTTCACATACTGTTATTAAAGTACAATAAAGGATACCAGCAAATCGGGACCATATCATACACAAATAGAGAAAAATAGTTTTTTAAGGGTGACTTTGGGGAGAGGTGGGGGGGGGGGGGGTGCATAATACTATATATCCAGGGTCGTATTATACTTGGGAAAATTATGGAATGTGTGTGTTCCTATGAAAGATCATCTTAAAACATTGCTTAGCAACAACCAAAATTCAAGACAGAACAATAAAGATTTCAGTGTATTACAATACATTTTATTTTGACAACAGACCAAACACAGAAGAGAATTATGTCACATCAAAATGTTTCATGACTCAATAAGATTATCAGGTCTCGCTCTGTAAAAGTAAAAACGCTCAAGAAACACTGAGGCTTTAATATCATAATGGCACAGGAAAAATCAAAAACACATCTCAATCTCAAGTGCATGGTTATCTACAGCAGACTTTTGGTCTGTGATTAGATTTATCTTCTTAAAAATGGGCATTACAATTTGTGCTCACTTAGGCTGCGTTCACACTAGTGTTGTCACAATACCAACATTTTGACTTTGGTACTATACCTGTATAAAATACCTCGATACCGGTACTGAAACAAAAATCTAAAACAGCAAAAGCAGCAAAATTATTTTTATTTTTTATTACACGTAATCCAAAATATTAGGACGTATACATGTTAATTTATGTAAATGCTGTATATATTTATGTATATACTGTAAGTGCTTTCACATTGCATGCCATATTCTTGAAGTACTGTATTTGACTGCATTTGATGTCATCCGTTTAAAATATTGGTAATACAGTGGCACTCCAATGACTCAATGTAACGTTGCTAAGAGTGTGCGTGCATGTCTCTGCACTTCTCCATTACCCTCCCAATTAGTCAAATGAGTAATCAAATACTACAAATAGGGAACAAAATAATTCACCCTCGACTTATTTTTTTAAGGGAAGTGTCAAAAAATGCGTCACAACCTGTCGCTCTGTCAGTCATCTGGGCTTTTTCTATGTATACCTGTGATTTCCTACTGTGTGCCTATTCATTGAATGCACCTTGAGTCCACTGCAGGGCCAGGAGTGATTGTTGCTTTTTCTTCTGCTTACCGCGAAAAATATTTGCGCTTGTTACGAAGCGTCATGTCGGTTGACTATTTAAGAATAAGTTCCATATGACACTTTTTTTTGTGTGTGAGTGTGTGTGTATTCATTAGTTCACCAAAAACCTATTAAAAAATCCCATACCGTTCACCAAACCGAACACCGCCGTCAGGAGACCCGAGGAAGGACCAAAGAAAGGAAAGTGAAATCCAGCACCGACCAGACACCACCCACCACCCACCGGGCCACCAACCAGAGTCCTGAGGAGAGACTGAGGAAAGGAAGGAAGGACAGACGAAGCAGAGTGAGATCCACAGACACCAGCCTCCACCGATTCAATGACCTGAGGACGAAGCAGATTGTGTCTGAGTTTCGATAGATGCTGGTGTGGTGGATCTGGCATGCATGAAAATCTCCACCGAAGAGGGGAGCCGTCGACCCCTGCCAGGACAGAGCAAGCGCAACACCTCAGGGCCCCCCAGGTTCCATATGACACTTTGCGCGTCATACTTCTCAACGAGGAGTGGACGGCCAGCGAGCGCTTCAGTGTTCAGTGCGTGAAGCCACCTTCCTGAGCCCTCTCACACACAAGCTGAAAGAGGCGTGCCGCTTAAGGCGTTTTCTACATATCGGTAGACAGGAGGTCTTGCATGTATGTGTACCCGCCTTTAAAACAGAATTGGCGGGCTGTCTCGTATTTATTTTTCTAAGTACCGGTGCTAAATCTTTTTGATACCAAGCCGTTTTTGATGCCAAAATATCAAGGTACGGTAATGGTACCGGTATCCCGTGCAACACTAGTTCACACTGCAGCTCAAATCTGATTTTCTCACAATTATCAGATTTTTTTCATGGAGTGTGAATGGTACAATTCCGATTTTTTTCACACCCAACTTGGGCCTCTTTCGTATGTGGATATAAATTGGATGTGTGTATGCCATGCGTCTGCACTGTGAACACTCATCCGCACGCATCCGATTCATACGTCATCAAAAGCCTGATATGCGCCCTGCGTGGGTGGGAGAGAGTGCAGGAGCGCCCGAGCGTTCGCACAGCTAAATTTGCATAATGTTTGCAGACAAGACACATGAATCGAACTCCTAACACGTCCGCGAAACGAGTCCACCAATTTGTAGCGTGTGTTGGCACAGCTAAATTTGCATATGACACTTATAACAATCGCTTGCCTCAGGGGCTTGGCAGTTGGCTGGCGGTAAAAGTTTGTGAATCGGGTTATTTCCGTGAACACTGCAACGTGACGTTGTTTTGGGTGTACGTCACTCGACGTGTGCTCTTTGCGCATGCGAGTCGCATCACGGGGCATTTGTTTTTGCAATGTAAACAGTACATTAGTCACCTTTCAAGAATTTGGCCCTCTTGAAAACATAAAAAAATTATGTAAAATTCTAACGCCATTTCTCAGTCATTAAGATCATGGTACTCTACAAAGGTTGAATTGAGGCAACTGGACTTGTACTTGTTTGTTGAAGACATTTGACCTTCAGTCCCAATTTTTTGTGTGTGGAGTCCGCTTATTCATGCTTCGGTGGGTGTGTCCCCTCAGCTATATCACAAACAGGGTGTTGTTTTTGTTGTTGCCTGGTGGCAAAACAGTTAGGGCAACTCGTCCCTTGGAATAAGACAATCTTTGGGGGTAGGGATATATAAGTGTGTGGGGGGGGGATTGCCCACAATCATAAAATTAGGCTATAACACGCAATTTCTGAAGTAACAGCAGAAACATTAGGAGCAGCATTTGTCACATCCTGCAATTGTACATTTTAGTCCCCTGCACTAAGCCAGTTGCTAAGACATACAAGGTTATTAACATTTTCAGATAATAAGGAAGCTCTCTTCTTCTGTACAATAAGACCAAGCAAGGGAAAACAACCTTTCACAGGGAACGGACGTGGCAGGTGTCGCTAAGTATTTCTGTGCATAGCAGGCTAGTCTGCTGTCTGCACCTGCATGTTTGGACCACCAATCTAATGGACAGGATTCCTAACTAATGGTGGGTTCTGATCTGTATCGACGCACACAGTACTCAATTGATTCTTCATCCGGTTCAGAATCAGACTCAGATGAAGCAGCCAAAAGGCTTGTTTTTTTCTTTGGTGGCTCTGATGTTTTTTCTTCCACAGATTTCTCTTCAACAACCAGCTGTTGCATGACTAAATTGGTGACGGAGGCCCATACCTCATTCCTCTCAGCTCAGGGTATACACCTGAAATCCTTAAATCTAGGGTCCAATGCAGTAGCAATCTTCAAATATGCAATGTTGGCATTTTCCTTATGTGTCTCCAGGTCCTTTCTGAATGTAGATTTAAACTTGGCTACATACGCAGGATCATCATCTGAGCTCTCCATCACCCGAGTGAGATGGCAAAAGGCAGGCAGAGCCACAGAACATGAGACGTACTTTTCACCTCTCAAAAGTTCAGTCACATACCTGTAACGAAATCAACTCCACATCAGTCAAATTTCATTCATTTTAGACCCACATGGTTCCTAGGGGTGCCTGAATTTTAATTTCAGATTCAGAAAAGTGCTTGAATATTAGTTTAGATGCCCTGTTCATATAATGCAAATCGGATTAGAAGTTCATAGCATAATAAAATGTACCCGGTGATAAAGATAAGCAGTGACAATATTTAATCATGAGTATGTATAGCATCAGTTCCTATAAATAGGCATTTTACTCAGTGAGGGAAACATTACACAACAAACATGAAGCATGCATGAATTTCCCCATGGGACCCCATGTAAGATTTAAAATATTCTCAACATATTAACACCCCACACACGCACACATGCCGTCTTCCATGCACATATGACAGGATTGTGAGAAATATGATGTACTGTAAATCATACCTGAATGGCTCCAGTTGCGTTTCCAACCTGCACAGTATGTCTATTTCAGCTTCCGATGGCATGGGAATCCTGGTGTGTGGGGTGAGGACATCCCTCAGTGGCTGTTCGTTTCTGATGATGCTTTTTTTTTTTTTTAAATCACTTCCAGAGTTGAATTCCATCTTGTTGGAATGTCTTGAATAAGTGACTCCTTATTTTTTCCATGTTCAACTTGTCGTTGCTCCAATTCTGCGGCATTTGCTGGACTGTGTTTAAAATGGCCCACAATTTTTCTGCACTTGGCCAAGACATTGTTAAACGCACTGTTATGCAGAGATACTGTGACAGAACGCTGGAGAATGTGTGCAAAGCAGGGGATATATTCGAAAGGCAGGGATCTCACTGCAGCAACTATATTTCTTGCACTCTGCTAAGCGTGGTGACTTTTTGACACATTCCACTCCTGTGCAACTTGCATAAAATGTTCAGCGCGAGTTTCTGCAAAATGCCTCGCTTCTGTTTTCATTATAGACAGAGCATGTGAACGCAGCTCCCACTGTTCATCAATATAATGCACTGTAACCCCGAGGTTATTATGGTTACCCAAAGACATCCAGTAGTCCCCGGTGAGAGCAACAAAAGGTGCACGTCGTGAATCTGCCTCTTTTGCAGTCCACTCCTTTTCATACAACTCGTGTACGTGTATTCTTCTTGTGATGGTACGTCTTGATGGAATTTCATACCCGCCGTCATTTGTTGCGACTCTGAAAGCATTTCTCAATCCGACATCTTCCACAACACTCACTGGCCTGCAGTCCATTGATATCCACTTGGCGATGGCATTTGTAAGCTTCTGTTGCCTTTGTTTATCGATAGTTCTTCCACAAGTTGCATCTAACGTAGTCTGACAAAGCATAGCTCCACTGCTTGTTTTGTTGAATGGTATACTAGTGTCAACCGTGTGTTTTGCATTTAGATGATATTTCAGACTGGATGTACTCCGGTGATAAGAAAATTCAGCTCTGCGGTTGTTAGAAATGATTTTGTTTCTGTTGACTGTGCTGACAAAAAACCCGAAAACGACCGTGTAAAAGTTCCATACTCTTCTCCATGTTCGTAACTGTTTTTTATTTTTATATCTGGCTGGCCGCGATAACCTTGCACTTGCAAGATGTATTCTCGCAGTATTTGTGAGTTCACAAACTCCCGAGAATCCATCTTGTACCGCTCCCATTTATTTCCACCAATACGAACCACTGGTGGTTTGACCAATCACAGAGCGACATTGTACATTGTAAAATCAATCTGGCTATTTATTGCCAGGCTATAGTCGCCAGTCCGCCACTATACTTTCATATAGTTTTGAGCGCCGCAACCGGAAGCAACACACTTTTGCAATAAAATAAATAATACGAACGACGCTAATGTGCGATAAAATAATTGTTGGCATTAATAAATTAGTGAATTAACGCAAAGTGAACGTGGCCTTTCATCTTTCCATCAACTGCAACTATTTTCCCTGTCTCTGCTGAAGAAAATCAGCTCAAACTATGATGCTGCCACCACAATGTTTGATAGCGGGGATGTTTTTTGGTTGCCTCGTCCCATTTTTTTATACTGTATTAGGCTTGTCTTTGTACTGTTTCAACTGATTATAGGTTGAAAATGATTTTCTAATTATTGTATTCTGTTTTAATTTACACTTTACTCAATCCCCCAACTTCATTGGAATTGGAGTTTTTGTACCCAGGCGACCAGTCTAGGGTGCAATCTGCCTCTCACCCAAAGTCACTGCAAAGTCATCTTCACGCCAACCTGTCTATCCCTTTCAGGAACACCAAATCACGAAATACAGCAGCTCTGACCAACCTCCTAGCAAGTCCAGAGGTGGAAAATCCTGGTCCAGAAAGTACAAACCCTGCCACAGTTTTGCTTTAGCCCCAGGTGCTAGCTAGCTAGCTAGCTCCCATGGTGCTTGTTTACCTGCTCGGGAGCTAGCTAGCTAGCTAGCTAGCATCAGGGGCTAAAGCCAAACTGGCAGGGTTTTTACTTTCTGCACCTGGATTTTCCACCAGACTTATCAACCTCTTGAACTCACAACTGATGGTCTAATAGCCCTCTACAATACAGCACTATCCCTCAGTCTTGACTGAAATGTCTCCTTTTTTCGGCACCTCAGTAGATAGGCAATCTGGCTTCAAAGTCTACTTGGAGGCCTAACATGCACTGGCGGAGCCATAGGGAAGGCCGTGGTGGCACGTGCCCCTGCTCAAATGAGAATGGACCCCGCAGGCACCAAATGATTGACACAACACTGCACCGGCGCATGGCGCCGCACGTCTTGCCATTGCAGCCTCCCATTTTCTTCAATCAGACGCCTACTAATTGCTATGCCCCTCCTGCAGGTGGCGCTATGTACCACAATATGTTGTAATCCACCTCAATAGGAGTCTGGAGAAGAAGAACACCAACAACACCAATTTCAACCAATCCAGGGACTAAATGAATATGACGTGAAAAGGCCAATTGGGACACAAACTGACGCTGGCGATGTTGCTGTAATAGATCTGTTTACAAAAAACTACAGTATACACACAAGGTGATTTATATATATATATATATATATACACATTATATACATATACATACATATATACGTCAGATGATCACGTGACTGTCCCAAAACGGCCGCTACTGTAGCGTTTGCAAAAATATCCCTAAAAAGTACAAGGAGTCCTTGAGTTATGTCGTTTGAACTTTATGGCTCACGTGCCTTGTCCGTAGCACCTTCTTTTTAGTTAATTTCCCACAGTAATAATGCCATTTTAAAGTTATTTTAAGTTGTTAGTTGTCCAGCAACGGATATCCATCGAGCAGGTCGGCTCGCCATCAGGTGAGTCACATTTCCGCGTTTCCATTCGCTCCGCTTTGCCGTCCGTCAGCAATGAATGACCGTGCAGAAACACAAAATATTGGTTCCGGCTGTCGCACAATTTTTTTATTTACTGTACAAAGTATTTGATGTAAATATAGACTTTACCGGTGAAATACTACTTAAGTCGAAATTCCGGTTACATCGCCAGCGTAGGAATGGAACTTGTCTGTAACTCGAGGTTTCCCTGTACTATAAATTCATAATTGCTCAACATAAATTGATAATATTTTCAGTTAAGAGTTTAAATAAACCATATCACAAAATAGCTGGTTAATTTTTAATAAATGATGTATTGCTTTAAAGACAAATCCGAGGGCATCCGGAGTTGTCAGGGCTTTGAACGGTATAAACTATACAGTGGTTTCATTCTTCCAAGGTCCAGTCCGTATATTCCCTGTAGTGTCTGACACAAACAGACAATCTTCCTGCAGGCTACAGTTTCTGCCAATAGTTACTCGTCGGTTAATCGTAGCATGTTGTCGAGGCAAAGTATTTCTTGGAAAACTATTTGGTTCCACTTCTACACATTCTTTTTCCTTGTCCTTCTTTGGTATCTTCAACGTGTAGCTGGATGAATCTAGGTCTTGCGAATACAGTAAGTTGCAGGTATCCGGCATTCCAGAGCAGCTTGTGGTAGAAAAATGGTCTGCTGAACTATATGAGTGCCACTGGCAAGTATTTACCCTATGGGAAGGCAGAAGGAGGCTATGACTGGAAGTGAGTAAGTCTTGTAGATTGTGGCAAGAGGTCTGGTGTTGTAAACTATGACAGGATGCCTGCTGCTGCTGATCTAAGTGAGGGCTGGGGCAGGAAATTTGCAGGTCTCGGTGCGGGCCGTTGGACACTGGTGAGCCTTCAAGGTAGTGTGAAGTGTCAGGAATTTCGAGTTGGGAGCAAATCGAACTCCCGTCCATACTGTTTGATGCCATATGAGAGCAGTAGTTGCGGAGACATGGGCGTGGGTGATTGAACGAGCGTGACTTGGTTCTGTCAATAAGGCAACTCTGTAGTGGCACAGAAGGACGAGGGAGCTCGTCAGATAGGGCCAGAGGACGTGGTGAGGGCGCTGACTCACTAAAAGGGGAGACTAGAGTAGCTACAGTGGGGGTCATTGCCGACACACAGCAAGAACTGGTGTGACTTGGAGTGAGATTTTGGGAATACGATGCACTTTTATGGTACAAGCTTTGCGGTGAGAGCAGTGGCTTTTTGCCTAAGCATAAGGCGTTGAGGTTGCACTGTGGTTGATAAAGCTCCTGCCTCTGGGTTTGTCTGTTCCCATCTCCATCAGCAAGTTTGGATTTGGCTGGGCAACAAGCCCACCAGCGGTGCCACACATCATCACGCTTGGCACAGTGCTGGATGAGAAGAAAAAGTCCAAGAGTGACACAGAACGCGCCGTATAGACAGCTGAATATCATATCCAGAAAACGTCCAAGAGAGACTGCCAATGCTCCCAATGCCCATGTCGACAGAAACAGAAACAGTGTGAAAACTGTGGTCCATAGCTGTGATTTGAATGAGTGCTCATTGGAAAGCTCCGATACACCAGTAATAAATGCTGCACAATAACCAGCAGATCCAGAAGCCCCCCCAATGCCAGGTTGACACTGGTGGTCTGCGGAAGATAACTGCTGCTGCTCCTCACTCAGAACTCGGAGCTCGTACTTCCTCTCAGGATGGCGTTTAAGCTGGATATAAGTGCACAAGAAGTACACAGACATGACTAAGACCAAAAGACTCACAGGGGCATAGAATCCTCCCAGGCTTGGTTCCCATGCCATCCAGCAACTGGAAAAGACAGCCAGGTACAAAAATATTGAAGGCTTTTCAATGAATTAAGATACAACTCCTTTGAAATGAGTACTTACTACAATGCATCATCCCTGCTACCATAGTTTTCCATTCCAAAGGCTGCAGTAATTCCAACAATTATGAGAGGGATGCCGTTGCTTACAAGATAGAATCTACAGAGGAAGAAAGGGTAAACATAAGAAAACAAATAACCAAAATTTCTGCCCTTTTGTTTATGTATTCATGTTGTAAACTTGTGTCAATAATTGTGCCATGCTCTGATCCCTTAATAGACTTATTTTTTTCCACACTTCTGCATTTGTGGCCGGAAATACACATTCGCTGTGGATCGCGGATTTTGTGTTGGGGCTAAAATCTGTGGTTGATCGATGCCGCAAACAAACGAGCCTTCACCGAAAACTTGGTCATCCAGTACATATTGGGATTATGAAGTGTACATACACTACTCACAAAAAGTTAGGAATAATTGGCTTTCAGATGAAATTTCAGAACGGGCCTAAAATGCATTCAAACCTTTACAGGTGAACTTAATATGACTTTCTCTAAGCTTTTGATTGCACATGGTCAATGTTAAATGTTTCGGTACTGTTTGCACAAGTTGCTGTTCTCTAACGAGGAGCTTAACAGAAAAATTGACAAACGACAATGCTCCAGCTCATGGAGGTGGCATCGTCAGTGAACGGCTGTTGCAGACTGGTGTACCTTAAATGGAATGGCTTGCACTTTCTCCAGGCCTGAATCCTATTGCAAACCTGTGGGATCAGCTGAGTTGCCGTGTACTGGCTCGCAACTCTGCACCCCAGAACCTCAAGGACCTGAGGGCTGCTCTTCAAGAAGAGCGGGATGGCGTGCCTCAGCAGACAATGAGTCGACTTGTGAACAACATGAGACGTCGTTGTCAAGCTTTAATTGATGCTCAAGGGCACATGACGAGTTATTGAGACGCTGACATTTTTTTGTTGTGGTGTTCCCACCATTGTTAACTTTTCTTTCAATCAATTGTTTGACATGTGCACCAGTGCATCCTTCTACTTAAATGTCCTACTTTCATGATATATCACTGTAGCGTGAAGTTTTTACATTTTCCATACATTTCACCTGAAAGCCAAATATCCCTAACTTTTTGTGAATAGTGTAGACACAAATGCACATCACACGTTATCATCATCATCATCATCATCATTGAAAACAGACTATAATGCAGTGTTACCTCTGAGTTCGAATGTCTCAGAACTCTCAAATTGGACTTCGACCAAAAAATTCTCTGAGTCCGAACACCCAAGCAAAGCCAAAAGTACCTTGAACGGGTAGCCGAGTGGGTTAGAAATATAGCGAAAATAACTTAGATTTCATGAGAAATTATTTAAAATTAAATTGCGACTGTGCCAACGGCAAGATAAAATCATATATGCTTATAGTTAACTGTGGAAGGGCTTTAAATACAGTGATATACAGTAGGTGCTTTAAGTTTACCTGAGAATAGTTGTTTTGCTTTCAGCCAGGATGGGACCGTTTGGGCCTAGGGCTTTAAGTGGGTCTTTGGACATATCGTTACAGATGTTTCTGGCAGTAAATGTCAGCCAAAGCATGGTAGACAAAGAAGCATACTGGAGCATAATGCCAACCTGCCAGAGATGAAGATATGAACAGAACAATAATGACAGATCATATACAAAGAGATCATACACAAAGATCATATACTACAGAGTATCCACTGAGACAACATATTCAGTTGTCAGTGGATTCTCTGTCTTCAACTATTTGTACACAAGCAATTAAAATGTATTCCCTCCACCATAATATGTCCATTTGAATCCTATGACCCCAGTGTTTGAAGGAGTGGCATTTGTGTTGAAATCACTACTGTAGTACCATTGAGCTACTGTATAACATATACTCGATGATTCAGTTTTGGTCAGGAAGGACTACAACTACAGAACACTGTACGTAAGGAGCGAAATCTAAAAATAACCATTTTCAGATCTGGGAGGTTTTCTGAGTCACTGATGCACATTGCCTGTTTTGAAATAGCACAGTAAATGTACTTATTTTCAAGAGTCACCTCTCTTTTACTATAACAATCCATCTAAATGAAGTGTTGAACGTGTTGCTTGGTACACAAATACATTGATTTTGGATGTGTAAGTTAAACAAATACTAAATACAAAGAGGAAAAACGCCAACAAAATGACATGAATAACCCACTCAGAATAAACAATAAACAACAAAGAGGTGGGCGGAGCCACAGCGGAGGGACTACAACTAATAACAAAAATAGGGAGTCTTACCTACACATAGTAGAAACGCAAAAAAACTAACAAACAAACACCCCACTGAAGATTATTAACAGCAGGTACTACGTAGGAGACTTTGCCCACCAAACCTCTCCAAGGAGACTGTGGAAACAAGAAAATGAAACGGCAGAGGAACAGGAACATTGATGATTTCAAATACAGCAACAGTGGTGCCTTGAGGTACAAGCTTGATGTGTTACTTTACCACACCCATAACTCAAAAGACTTTTATATAAAATCTCTTTCCCCACCTGATCTAAGGTCTAGTCTACCTTCAGTTGCCATATTGTCAGGTGAAAAAGAAGCCCTGAGTCTGCCGGAACACACAGCATCGTGCAATGCATTCTGCCAAATTCCCAAACAAAGCAAACTAGACTTGCCCCAGCACGGAAATCAAGATGCGCCTTTTTTTTTTACGCTGTGCGCATGTGTGCAGTCTACGAAAATAGAGCCGACAGATATTTTCCCAATGCCGTTTTCTGCCGTTGACAAGCAAGGGTGTCCTAAATTCTGCACTGTACCAGTGATGATGGGATCCTGCAAATATATCAGCTTTGTGTTCAACGATACAAGATCAGATTTCACGTCAAGTACATTTATAACTAAATTGAGTTAAGATAATTATTCCAGTGTGCAAACTTTTTGTTTTTGTTTTCTTGTTTACCATAAGGTTTTTTATGGAGGTAAATATGGTGCAAAACTAACTTGTAAAAAAAAATTGTACCTGTAGAAAAAAGTCGTGATTTGTACCTGTAAAAGAAAGTGTGCCTGTAAAAAAAAAAAAATTGCATCTAAAAAAAATATTTTGCCTGTAAAAGTCATGATTTGTACCTATACAAAAATTTTTTTGTATCTGTACAAAAAGTGTAAATTTGTATCTGTAAAAGTTGTGATTTGTACCTGTAGAAATGACAACTTGTCGTCAAAGAAGTCGCCACTAGGAGTCACAAGTGGTTTTTCTGCTGCTGTCCAGTGACATGAGTTTTGCACCATATATCTCGCTACAAAAGGTGCAAAACTGATTCGTACTTGTAGAGCGCCCTGATTTGTACTCGTAGAAGAAGAGGGCGGGCTCTGGAGGATTTGGGTGGGCTAAAGCTCAACCTCATTGGTTGAGCAAACGACCGTGGGTTGAACTCAAATGACGCCCATGCACAAGTCCGCAATTCTAAACAAACAGAGTAGCCATACCAGTTTACGTGTCATTTTGGAAGAAGAGGACGTCCCAGGCGTGAACATTTCAACATGGTTCAATATACAAACACCGTGTGGAACATCTTAAACGTTGGTTGACATGCAGAGCACTCCAAGTGGGCAGAAAGAAAGAAGTTTTAGTATGAAGGTAAGATTTATTGTACGAACATAGCTCGTAATCCGGTGCTAGCTAGCTAGCTCATCTCATGTTGTTGTCACGAAAACTGAATACATTGAAGTCACGATTTTTATTTCAAGATTTGAAGCCTACCAGTGTAAACATACGATCGATAGCTTGTACCTGTAAAAAATCTAAAAAAAATACCTCATACACTGCTGCTTAGTGCTTAGATGTGAAAATTACTAGAGCTACAGAACCCTATTGAATGTTTTACAAGATAACCTAAACCTATAAGCAAACGTGGACAGTACTCAGCTACTTGTATTTGACTAACATTATATTCAAGCATCTGTACTCTTACTATCATAATAAAATGAAAACAAAACGTTTTTACTGCGAGTGGTTCTTTAAGCCGCTACATGTATTTTAACCTCAACCCTTTATCCTCTGTATTTAATCATTTTATTTTAAATATTACAATTTATTGATAAATGTCAGTATTTTGCAATGTATGCTTTGCAAACAGTTAAAAAAAAAAGGCTCTTACACTCTTAGTTTACTCATCACTCACAGTACTCAAATATTTGTGCAAGTATTTTTTCTGCACTTTTAATTTCTACTTGAGTTAAATTTTCCAATGTAACATTACTCTTAAATATTGGCTAAAATGCTTTTGAATTGCTAGTCTATCTGTATCACTAAGATGTGAGCAGTGTCACTGTCACCTAGCTACTTTAACAAAAGTAACTAGGTCAAATGTTAGTTTATTTATTTTTAATTAAATGAGAATCATAAGTTTCAAAATCTTGCTCAAAAGGTGGAGACAACTGCTGGAGACACTGCTGAAGCATCAGTGAAAAGGATGACCCACTCCATCAGCAAGCAGCCAAGAGACAGGAGATGACACCTGGGGGTATTCCATCAAGCCGGATTATGGAAAATTATTTTGCAGATCTTCTTCTTTTTTTTTTTATGTTTTTTTTTTTTTAAAGAGCTCAGTATTGTTCATTCAGTAATGTCATCATCATTGCTCTTGATTCAATGACCTGAGGAGGAAGCGGATTGTGTCTGAGTTTCGATAGATGCTGGTGTGGTGGATCTGGCATGCATGAAAATCTCCACCAAAGAGGGGAGCCGTCGACCCCTGCCAGGACAGGGCAAGCGCAACACCTCAGGCCGCGGCAGCGCCAAAGGACGACCCCCGGGCCCCCCCCCACCCCAACATGGCCCGCGCCCCCGACCCAACGCAGCAGGACGGGGCACTACAGGCCCGCCAGGCACCCCACCGGCCCGGCCAGACAGCGGAGCGGAGCGGAGAGGGCAGCCGCGCCCACCCCACCCCCCGCCGCGTGGAGGGACGGAACACCAGGGGCAGAAGGGGGGATGGGGCACCGGAGGACGGCCGACACCCCCAAACCCCAGGCCCGGCGGGGAAAGGCCCCGGTCGTCACCCCAGCGTTCTTTGTGAAAGTTAACCCCTGTTACTGAGTCCGCCAGCTCGCCGACTGGTGAACTCTACCCCTAAACTGTGAATGTGACCCCACCCAGTGTATATACAAGTGTGTGTGTGTGTGTGTGGGGGGGGGGGGGTGCATTAAAATTAGGAGCAGGTGAACCGGAGCCGAGGGAAATGATATTCCCACGCTCCGATCCACCCGCCTCCCAAGCATGTCACTGAGTGTATGTGGTGCATTAAAAAAAAAAAAAAATAGTGGGGGGGGGGGCACGGACAGGGGACCGCAGCACTGCTCTATACCGCGGTCCCCAACCGATGGCACCCACACAAGCCCCCCCCCCCCCCCCCCCCCCCCCCCAGTTGTGTGGTGCATTAAAATTGGAGGGAAGTTGTAGGGTGAAGACGGTGTTTCCACCCTACCCCACCCCCCCAAAGTGTGTTATGTGCCCTATTTTGCAGATCTTCTGCTGATGTGAATGGAGCAGGCTGTGGTCCCGCAGTGGTCAGTCTTTTTTCTGGTGGCTACAATAATGGCCAACATATATTTACAGCTCATCACCTATTTAGTCTTATTTTTTATATATATTGTTATAGGCTACTTGCCGACTTGTTGCCATGGTCGCTTTTGGCTACTGTTGAGATGTAACAGTGAAGAATGAATATGTAGGTCAATTTGAAGTGCTTTACATTAAATCAATAATTAATAACACGATTAATGTGAAATACACATCTAACCTGAAACAATTATAACATATTTAGTCTGTCGGCTTTTTGTTTTTTTTGCCAATGATATTTTTCTCGTCTTAGTGATAGCAGCAGTATTGCCTTTTTTGGTGAGTCTTGAATTCCTCATACAGCTCCATCAATAACTTTTGTTCTGTTTGTGAGAAGAATACTGTTCTCGTCTTGGATGGATGCAGAAACGGCTCTTCTGGACATCAAATAAAACATTTCAAAATGATGCACAATCTTGTTTATTGAATGATACATGTTATTTGATCTGACTATTTCAAATAACTCTCAATATGGATTAAATTGTACTCCTGCAACATTTCTCAAAATTGGAAGACATTTATAAAGCATAATTTCTTCACTTTCCCAAAGGTGGTTGCAGTGAAATTCTCTCAGAACAGTAACCAGTGTATCAAGGATTCTCATTTGTTGGACTTCACAGCCACTTTGAAGCAGGTTTGATGTCACACCATGTGCCACCGTCTGGAGATGGATCAAGAAGTAGCTTTGATTGACTGCATGCTGGCATCTGTGCGAACAGAATGGTTGGGTCAGCATATTCATACAATCAAAAATAATCATAGCTTCCTAGCTGGGTCATTATCAAAACACAGCCACTGACATTATACGTAATCAGTTAAATGTTTAGCTTTATCTTGTTAGCCAGAAAAAACCCGAAGATTTTGTAACATCTTAATATCAGAAATAGTGGTAATACTGATAGACACAGACATTGTTTATAAACATTCCAATTTGCATTATTTTTATTTGGCTTTAGTGTTGAAAGCAAATGTGTATGTTTAAAAGTGTAAGAGCTTTTTATTTTAACTGTTTGCAAAGCATACATTGCAAAAATACTGACATTTATCAATAAATTGTAATATTTAAAATAAAATTATTAAATACAGAGGATAAAGGGTTGAGGTTAAAATACCTGTCGCGGTTTAAAGATCCACTCGCAGTAAAAACGTTTCATTTTATTATGATAGTAAGAGTACAGATGCTTAAATATAATGTTAGTCAAATACTGTCCACTTTTTTTTAGAATTTTTTTTTTTTTTACAGGTACAAGCTATTGATCGTATGTTTACACTGGTAGGCTTCAAATCTTGAAATAAAAATCGTGACTTCAATGTGTTCAGTTTTCGTGACAACAACATGAGATGAGCTAGCTAGCTAGCACCGGATTACGAGCTATGTTCGTACAATAAATCTTACCTTCATACTAAAACTTCTTTCTTTCTGCCCACTTGGAGTGCTCTGCATGTCAACCAACGTTTAAGCTGTTCCACACGGTGTTTGTATATTGAACCATGTTGAAATGTTCACGCCTGGGACGTCCTCTTCTTCCAAAATGACACGTAAACTGGTATGGCTACTCTGTTTGTTTAGAATTGCGGACTTGTGCATGGCCGTCATTTGAGTTCAACCCACTGTCGTTCGCTCAACCAATGAGGTTGAGCTTTAGCCCGCCCAAATCCTCCAGAGCCCGCCCTCTTCTTCTACGAGTACAAATCACAGCGCTCTACAAGTACGAATCAGTTTTGCACCTTTTGTAGCGAGATATATGGTGCAAAACTCATGTCACTGGACAGCAGCAGAAAAAACACTTGTGACTCCTAGTGGCGACTTCTTTGACTACAAGTTGTCATTTCTACAGGTACAAATCACAACTTTTACAGATACAAATTTACAGTTTTTGTACAGGTACAAAAAATTTTTTGTACAGGTACAAATCATGACTTTTACAGGTACAAATTAGTTTTTACAGATACAAATTAGTTTTTACAGATACAAATTTGTTTTACACATACAAAAACATTTTTTACAGGTACAATTTTTTTTTACAGATACAATTTTTTTTTTTTTTACAGGCACACATTTTTTCTACAGGTACACATTTTTTTCACAAGTTAGTTTTGCACCATATTTACCTCCATAGTTTTTCTTATGCAAAATAAGTGCCTTGGCTCCACAAGTAAAACACTGGCTCTTGATATTAGAATTACTCGCAGCGGACAAGATGTGCTTTAATTGCACACTTATCTATCTAGATAGATAGATAGATAGATAGATAGATAGATAGATAGATAGATAGATAGATAGATAGATAGATAGATAGATAGATATATAGATAGATAGATAGATAGATAGATAGATAGATAGATAGATAGATAGATAGATAGATAGATAGAAAGAAATTATTTGAAGCTATCTGGAAGTCATTCTCTATGGCCTCATGATCAAACCACATCCGAGTTTCTGCCTCAGCGACCACCAAGCTTTGTTTCGCTTGGCCAGCCGCTACCAATTCAGATGCCTCCAGAGGCCAAAAAGGCCTGACAGGACTCTTTCGTCAGCTTGATGGCAACCCTCACCGCTGGTGTCCACCAAAGGTTTCAGGGATTGCCAATCGATGGGAGTGTTCCTCCCAATCACGCCCTTTCAAGTCTCAATGTTTGTATGCATTGAAGTCCCCTAGTAGAACGATGGAGTCCCCAGTAGGAACGCTTACCAGCACCCCTAAAGAATGACTCCAAAAGTGATGAGTATTTTTTAAATTCTGTGTGGACTATGGGACAAACAGTCGGGACCTGTCTCTCTACCACAAGACCAAGGGAGGCTACCCTCTCGTCCACCCTGATGAATCCCTTTGTACAGGTGCCAAACGGGGGCAGTAAGTATGCCCGCACCTGCTCCGAATCCAACGCCTCTTGAGACGACTGGTACCAGAGCTGCATGGGGGCAGGCTCGG
This sequence comes from Leptonotus elevatus, assembly GCF_054856555.1. Lineage (NCBI taxonomy): Eukaryota > Metazoa > Chordata > Actinopteri > Syngnathiformes > Syngnathidae > Leptonotus > Leptonotus elevatus. Next base: position 16,098,296 of record NC_141258.1, read on the forward strand.
CTACCAGGCGCTTGCCATCAAGCCCTACTTCTTGGCCTGGCCTGGCTCCGGAGGGTGACCCCGGGGACCCGTATGTGGGTGAGGGAAAACGAGCTCCAAAATTTGTGTTCATCATAAATGGTCTTTGAGCCATGCGTTGTCAGGTCCCTCACATAGGATCTCTGTTTGCCATTGGTGACTCTGTCGGGAGTGTAAAGTCCAAGACAACCTAGCTCCTAGGACAGGGGCAAGTAACCCTGATCCTAGGGAACCGCATTCCTGCATGTTTTAAATGTCCCTCCTCCAAACGGGTGAGGATCGTTATCAGGCTTCTGCAGAGCTTGCTGATGAGCTGATGCTTTCGGTCGCCCATGTTGGAGAAGGAAGACTTCGAACACACTGGACTACATCTCTCTATGACCAGGGTTGCCTACCCCTGTCCTAGGATTATTGGGACACACAAATCCCTCTTCGCTGACAAGGTGAGAGCTCTGGGAGGATACGTAACTATGAAACATTTGTATGTGGCTTCTCATTCTAGACATATGCACTCAGATTCCATTTGCAGCCAATGACGCAATCAGTTGTGCTGTTGCAAATAGCTGTTAAACCTTTGTTAAACACTGCTGTACTGCATTTATGATCCAATGAGAAAGGCAATCCAACTTACAATTTGACACAAAAAAGGAACGTTGATCTGATTAATGCCTCCAGCAAACACACCAAACGTCAGTCCTGTGTGAAACAAAAAGTTGAGGAGTGTGTGCCATCCATTTCTGCTGATGCGGATCACACTGGAAAAAAATGTAGCAACCAAAGATAGTAGAAATATAAAAATAACAATAAATAATAATTGTTAATCATTTTAAATAATGACTTGATAATAACCTGTAATGGATGACATATGTCATGATGGAGACCAGTAGACAAAGCAGCATGACAGCTGTGCAGGCATACACCACTGGATGCAGGTAATCCCCAGGATATGGTGGGAAGGACAGCACTCTCTTCAGATCCTGTAGTAGATATATTTAATGTCTGAACAAAATATATCATTTACAAATAGGTCAGGCACACTGTATGCAATTATCTAACCATCCATTTTGTGTCATTATCCTGTTCAGGGTTTCAGAGAGCTTGAACCTATCTCAGCTGACTTTGCGCAAAAGGCGGACAACCTTGGACAGTTTGCCAGTCTGCCCCTGACAGAGACAGACAACATTTCACACTCGTACTCACACCATCTTGGAGCGAGATTGTAATCCACGCTCCCAGCACGAAAGTTTTGCCATCAGTAACTCAAGTAAAATTACACTGGAACATTGGTTCACAAACTTAGTGGAGGTTCTCATGCATGCCAGATCCACCACACCGGCATCTACTGAAACTCAAGAAGAATTTGCTTCTCCCACTGGTCACTGATTCAGTGGAGGTTGGCGTTTGTGGATCTCACTCGGCTTCATCTATCCTTTCTTCTTTTAGTCCTTCCTCTGGTCTCTTGATGTCTCCCTAATCCTGTTGGAATTCAGATGTATCTGGGGTTGGTGAATGATTCTGGATTTGTAACTGTGGGTGGAGGGTGATGCTTGGTAGGTGTTGGATTTCACTTTGCTTCATCTTTCCCTCCTTTGATCATTCCTCTGGTCTCCTGACAACCTCACGACTCTGGTGGAACTCTGAAGTATCCGGTTTAGGTGAAGGGTGTCAGGAGGTAGTGGTGGTTGCGGACCCAAGTGCAGGGAAGCAGGGCGAGGAGGTAGAGGTGTAGTCAAAAGAGGGATTTAATTAAACCAAAAACAAGGAGATAAACAACAACAAAACAACAGGGCAAAAATCCGGTATCATAATAGGGGGGAAACAACAATGGATTGACGCAGACAGAGGGGAGACAGGAGACTAAATACACACACACACACATACACACAGTAATGACTAAATAAGACACACTTGGGGCAAGACACAAGTGGGCCCTGATTGGTTGACACGAGGACGAGCAGAATTACACTTTTTTTTTTTGTTCATTCGGTAATTTTACCGATTCGACATGTCGTCATCATTGCTCTTTCTCTTTTTTTAAATTTAAATTTTTTATTTTTATTTTGTATGTGCGTATGTATGTGTGTGTGCATGTGTGTGAGTGTGTACTCATAAGTTCACCGAAAACCTAATAAAAATCCCATACCATTTACCAAAACCGAATACTTCAGAATCCAGCTAGAGTCGTGAGGTTGTCAGGAGACCCGAGGAAGGATCAAAGAAAAGAAAGAAAAGTGAAATCCAGCACCGACCCACCGGGTTACCAACCAGAGTCTTTCACCAACCCCAGAAACATCTAAATAACAACAAATTAGGGAGACCTCAAGAGACCAAAGGAGAGACTGAGGAAAGGAAAGAAGGATAGATGAAGCAGAGTGAGATCCACAGACATCAGCTTCCACCGATTCAGTGACTAGAGGAAGAAGCAGATTGTGTTTGAATTTCGATAGATTCTGGTGTGGTGGATCTGGTATGCATGAAAACCTCCACCAAAGAGGGGAGCCGTCGACCCCGGCCAGGACAGGTCGGGCCCCAAAACTCTGTGAAATCCACATTTGTCTTTGTATCATTGTGGGGCAATCTCATTGACATGATGCATTTCCTAGCGCCTTCTCCTAACCCCAACCATCAAAAATGATTGCCTACCCCCCATTCCTTACCCTAACCTCAACCATAACCCAATTCAAACCTAAACTATAAAACCAAGTCTTGACCCTCAAAAAGAGGTCTAAAGTTGTGGCCCCACAAGGATGGCTGGGCCCCACAACTCCACCAACAGTGAAAATTAAAACGCTAAGGAGTTTTACTAAGGCGTTTGTTAATTAACCGCTGTTTATTGACATTTGCAATGCAAGCTGAAGTCCCAGATAGCAAGACGACATTGAATAAACATTGATTTTCCATCCAAATCATCTGTATGGTTGACATTACAATTTCCGATGATAAACAATGTTGAATCACTATTGCAAATACCAATGACACCGGGTTAGGTTTTTGGAAAGGGGTTAGGGTTAGTCCATGTATCCAGCCCTTGGGCATTGCACACGCCTCTGCACCCGACCCAGCTCTCCAGCACACGACGCACCACAACCCTCCTCCAGGCCCTCCATCTCTGTTGCAATAAAAACTATATCAACTCACTCATCCTCTCGTTTCTGCATGTGGGTCCCCCTGCAACCGGAACCCTGACAGCTTCTCCTGTCTGTAAATAAAGCAGGACCTCTAAATATAGGCATATTTGAAGCATTAGCGTCACAGTTGAAAATGAAGGAAAATATAACATTGATTCAACGTTGTTCCAATATTAATAATAATCAAAATAACATGGATTTTGTAAGGCTTTCAATATTGGAACAATATTAATCAAGGGTGCAAAAGTGATGAGAAATCGTCGAGTGTCAACATTGATTCAATGATATAAGATCGACCGCGGAATGTTGATTCAACATCTGTTCAACGTCAGTCTGCTATGTGGGGTGTTTGTTGTGTGCTAAGCAATTGGCCTACAACAACACATCTATGCTGAGGCATTTCCGTGCTTGCTATGAACACAGTAATGACGAAACACTTGGAATGAGCCTTGGTGGGTATGCTTTTTCTTATTCTTTATATTTCTTAACCATTCATCTATCATAACAATGTATCAGTACTCATAAGCGCAATCACTCCAGTATCCATAAGCACAGTCCCCATTACCTCAGTTTTCATCAGCACAATCAAGCAGCACATTTCCTACAGGATTAATAATTTTTATAACATGACATTACCCACACAATATTAATGAACTGATTAACTGCATGAGAGTAACACACAAAGTCAAATATGTTACTTTTTTTTTCTGTGATTGTTCCTAAACCGACACTGTTGCAAGACAGCAAAAAGGCCAAGTAGTTCAAATTACAGTTTTGATTTCGTCCACCAGGGAGGTTGGTGTGCACATGAAGCCTCACAAGCATTACCTTTTTGTGAACCGATTGGATGGAAAGTTTCGAGTGTTCAAAATCATCATCTGCCCATCACTATTCGGTTGCAGTGCATTGGTGTTGTTTTCATTGACTTCCTGTCTACTGTAATTGACTGCTAATTAATCATTAATTGACTGCACCTGTGGAGCTCTGACCCTTCCAACAGGCATCCAAAAAACAATGGACAATGGACCCACCCAACAGCTTGAAGACACAGGTGGATGGACACAAAGGGGACAGAGAACATAGAAAGGTAACAGGAGAGAGAGGACAGAACACACGAGGGGTGGATGACGGAAACCTGGGTCTGGGTGCGATGTCCTGTGTAGTGATGGCGAGATGAAGCCTCATAGAGGCTTCGAACCATTTCAGGAATTGGTTCGAGAAAGAGTTCATTTCTTGAAGCTTCATGTCCACAGGAATCCACCTGCTGGCCAAGTGTATAATGACAGGCAGCTGTTTCTCAACCTATGTGTGATGCATAGATGATTTTCACATCTGTTTTGACTGAAGTATTGAAGTTTTACTTTATATTTTGTCAACATAACGTATATAGGCAATTAGGCATAATAATTTAGTCTGTGTGTTTACTTTTTTTCTCACCCTTTTGCATGGTCAGAAAGTGAATTGGGATGCAGTATTTTTTCCCTTTTCCATGGAGGTTTTGTTATTCTACTAAATTTCCTTGGAACACACACACACCGTTAAATAAAATTAGGGATGGGTGAGTACGGCCAATACCAGGACACATTTCACGGTATCTGTACTCGCGACAGATATCAATACTGTTATCGGTCCCCGCTCTTATGAGCGTTTTTCGGTCAGAAACTAAAGGCTGAAATTGTTATTTTTTGCACTTATTGACCGCCCCAGGGGGCTCCGGTAAGAGAGCACATAAGCCTACAGTTGTACTCCACAATTTCATTAGCTCTGAAGTGCAGACAGATCTTTGTATATCATATAGTATATCATCATTGACTACTGCTCTACTATGAGATGAAGGACGAATGGAGAACGTGAAACAGATGTAAAGAGCAGCCTTCCAAATTAAAAGCATGGATTTCAAAACAAGATAAAATTAAACTTCACACACTAAACAGCTTGAGGAATTCTTAACATAGTAGATATTGCTAAATTACTTGAAACACTATTGTGTTCAATTGAATTATTTGCATTTCACTGTATTCCTTAAAAATAAGTTGTACAACTACATATTCTGATTGGGACTTTTTTTCTGGCCACTGGATTATTTGTTTCATCTTATTTATCTATTTTTTTTTAAATTCATTTTATTGTGTGCTCTATGCAAAATTACTTTTATGAGCAAATTGGAAAAATATATAATTGCCATTAATTTCATGCAATTTTAATTAAATTTGCTATACTTGGGATATATATGACAGTTTTTTTTAAATGATCTGTCATTGTTTTTTTTTGTGTGGAAATTTTATGTATCATAAGTACTAATGGTATCAGCACTTGGTATCGGTCAGTACTGAATATTTGAGCATTGGTGTCGGTATCAGTCTAAAAATTGCGGTATTGAACATCCCTGAATAAAATAAATGGGGAAAATTACATTTAAAAACAAAAAACAAAATCAACTTAATGTGACAAAAACGGTTTTGCATGACGCAAGGCTTGTACCCACTTGTAAACTGTGCACCGGTAAAAAGACTGCTTGCTTTATTGCTACGCTACCCTACATATGCCGTACTGTCTTGTAAGGATTCCTAGCCGGATGACGCTTTTTCTATGCTCCAAGTACAGGGAGTCCTCGAGCTACGTCGTTTTGACTTTACGGCGTCCATGCCTCGTCCGTAGCACCTTCTTTATAGTTAATTTCCCACAGCAATCAGGCCATTTTAAAGTTATTTAAACTTGTGTTGTTGTTACCTCGAGCAACGGACGTCCATCAGCCGGTCGGCTCGCCATCAAGCGCGTCACATTTCCGTGTTTAAGCTTGAATTAGCTCCGCTCCGCCGTCCGTCAGCAATGAATGTCCGTGCGGAAACACAAAATATTGGTTTTGGCGTCTTCTTCGCGCAAATGTGTGTTTTTTTTAAATTACTGTACAAAGTATTTTAATGTAAAAATCGACTTTAACGGGGAAATCCGACTTAAGTCAAAATTCGGGTTACATCGCCAGCGTAGGAACAGAACGCCGCCGTAACTTGAGGACTCCCTGTATCTCGCTAAATTAAACGACTAACGCTACTATAAAACTGCAAACTCTTTGTCCAAACGATGAGCAGGCCGTGACTCTTTCCAAAACACACACATGTTGAATGTAGCCGCTGCTTGAAGGGGTTCAAACTTCGCGGAACAATCGGAAGTATTTCAAACCTTGCGGAACAATTGGAAGTATTTCCCATAGCAGTCACGTGGTACAACAGCCAGCGAGGCTTCGGATGTCATCATTTTCAGCTCCTCCTCTAAATGAAGTAAGCCTCGATACACGCTTTGCGGAAACATCCACTCCAAAAAAAGCTAGTAGAAGCTTGCGAGAGCAAAGCAGAAAGTGACAAGCGACGGGATCCCAAATCACGGGACTCAGCCACGGCAGTTCATTTCAGATTTTTAAAGAAATTCATAATGCTCTTGCTGTGGTTTGCGTGTTATGTAGAAATGTGCAAGATAGAAAATGAACAGTTTTGCCTGGCTGGCAGACACCTTTGAGCACTCAGTTGGTAGATCAGCTACCACGTCTGACCCATTTTGTTTTTCCTCTTACTGGAACCGACTCCTGTGTGTGCATATTTCAAGCTGAAGATATTGCAGAAAAAACATGGTAAACGCGCTTCCTCGTGTATTTTAGAGACACTGTCATGTCTCTTCTCCTCCTCCTCCCGGTTCTCTCTGGGACATCATGTGCCCTCATAACGCTTCACTGAGCAAGCCATCTATTAGACAAAGCATGACTGATTTAAATCCTTTGCAGAACCCATGAAAGAACTAAAATAAGTAACAGTACACTGCACGGTATATTGTCACTATTTTGAAATAAGATTTCTTTTGTTACTGCATGTGGAGCTTAACACTGGTTTTCAGCTGTAAGAAAAAGATGGATAAGATAAACATGCTAAGAAATTAAAGGCAATTCTACATCTTCATGCAATCATCAAAAAAAAAGTTTAAAATTGCAATTACTTATTAATTTAATGATGCTCCCTCTGTATTCCATTTGTGCAATTCCACCACCCTCTGGTGATTAGTTTATTAGTGCAGTTGGCCAGCTACGTTTAAGACCGATGCTAATGGCCAGATGGAAAGTAACACGTTTGAGTTCCTCCACAAATTCAGACTGTGCGTGTGCGTTTGTTAGCAAGTAAATGCCTCATTATTAAATGTTTTTAGTGATAAGAGGTGGCAAATCCAGGTCCAGAAAGTAAAAACCCTGCCACAGCCCCTAGTGCTAGCTAGCTAAACGAGCAACATGGGTGCTAGCAAGCTAGCTATCTCCCTAGCAGGTAATCGAGCACCATGGGAGCTAGCTAACTAGCACCTGAGGCTAAAGCCAAACTGTGGCAGGGTTTTTACTTTCTGGACCTTGATTTTGGCACCTCTGTTAGTGATTGTACATCGTTTATGCGCGTAGCAGTTAATGTTTATGGAGGTAAATTGGGTGCAAAAGTGACACATACCCGTAACATGAGACATTTTACTTCCATAAATGTTACCCATACAATTTGAACTTAATGTATAATTCTGATCTCAGCTAATTAGCATTGTATTGACGAGACATTTACATGCAATTGCTTTGTTAACTACATAGACCATGCCAGTTTCTTTGTCAATGCTGTACAAAAACACATTTACAACATTGTGAATTTTTATACAGGATTGTGAGACTTTTTTTTTTTTTCATATATTGGCAATCTTCTCACAATATCGTGATGATTACTATATGGTGGCATTTGGATATTGTTACCTCCCTACTTCTGAGCGTTGTGGGTCAAATTTACCATTTTGGACTTTAAATATATATTTTTATTTCTAAAGTGTGGGAAAAAAATTAAACAAGGCCCACCTATTTTTATTATTTTTCAATGTAAATAGGTATATAGTTATATGAAGTATAGTGGTAGTGGTATCAGCAGCTAAAATATGCACCAAAACAACAATAGCAAAACTGGAGAGTTACGATGGCTTGTGATAATTATCACAAGCCAGCATTACTGAAGACCTTATTTTAATCTCTGGATCTATCATTAATTGACAGCATTGAGAAGGACATAGTAACAAATCAGCTCAGTGTGCACTGCACCCTCCAGTTGTGTTGTTTCCAACAAACAATGTTCAAGGATCAATGTGACTCCCTCAACGTTTACTTAAAAAACAAAATGCAAATTCTACTGGTCTTTTTTTCTGTCTCTCTAGATTTTCAAACAGGTCAATTTGAATTGTAAAGGCTTCAAGTAGTTGAAATGTGTTGGATGTCTACATTTGTCAAGTAATACTGACAAGTACATATTCCACATCAGCGGTTCTCAACCTGTGAAATATTTTTTCAGCCAAAATATTTCTGATTGGGAAAAAAAGGAGACTTAAAACCAAGTGCTGTGCCATCATTTTGGAATTCTCTTTGTATTTATGCCGTCTCTTGAACTATTTGGAAATAATAAAATATAACAAAATAATAATAATAGATCAAGATTTGTACACATACAAATTATCAACATTAAGTGCTCATAGTAAAGCTCTGTTCTCAAAAAGAAATAATTAACTGAATTTTAAATAAAGTTTTCAAGTGATCGAGTGATTCTAGGTTGCAAATGACAAATTAGGTCGAACCATTCTGTTATGGGGGAAATGATGGGTTTTTAGGACACTAAATTATACCCTACTGAATACATCAAATTAATTTTGAAATATATTTTAATCTCTCACGTACTCTCGGAGTGCCTTCATGTACCTCCAGGGGTACTACCGCTATTTGAGAACCACTGTTCCACATCATAAACAAGCCACATAAAGCAACATTTTATAGAACTATACAATTTAAATATACAGTTATAAACCCTTCGTTCTCACAATATCTTTTCAAACGCCAATTATGCTTTTTAACACATCACATACAAGCATATATATAAGAAATCATTAACATAAGAAAACGTTATTTTGTACTTAATCCATAGCAGTAGTCCATTATTTACTTTATGTTCTGGAATTAAACAAATTAGAAACAAAAACAACAAAAACAAACATGCTAATGTCGTAGGCTGTAAATGGAGGAGTGTTTGACTGATATCATTCTTAACGGCCTCATTCCAAACACTTACCATTTGCCGTTCAGGAGTTGCACTTGTGCAATTGTTCTCGCGCCCACTGCGATGTTGGGGTCCACACAAAAGACGCGACTCGATTACATATGTATATATTTAAAAATGTATACATATATCTATATATATATATACATATATATGTTTTAGCATCGAATGAGCGGTTGTATTGATCCCAGCGGTGGTTATCCTCGGACTCGTCGAAATGTAGAGCGATGCCGCGGATCAGAGAGAGACTCCATCCGCACGGCCTCAACTGGCCACAGAAGTCAATGCAAAAGCTGCGACTGCTCTCTAGTGACGTCAAAGAATGGGCCGAACCTGTAGGTGGTCCTCCGTCACAGTGAATGGGGAGAACCGTCCGTGATGGCTGTGTATTTATGCTTAGCGTGGGTCCTATAGTTTTTACCGTGCGGACCGAACCAATTAAACTGACTTAGGCTATCACACAAAGCGCCGATGTGAAATTGCAATTTAATACTAAGAAGCACTGTATTATTTTCGAGCCTGAATTTAGGTCAGTGAAGATAGAGTAATGTGCTGTGTGCTGTGACGTCGTAGTAAGAAGGATGATGCTTGATCTGAGCTGACAGCCACTTATGACTTTTTTGTACTAAATTTTTCTGATATCTTTGCTGAATAATTTTTTTGTTCGTTTTTTCCAAATATATTTTGTTAAAATTGCATGTTTACAGTAATACATATTTTATTATGTAAAAAAATAAAATAAATTCAAGTAAAACGTAAATATGACATAATATAAGTAAGCATATTTAATTAAAATGCTGAATAAGCATTTGATTTGACAATCGTACATGTGTTGGTAAGTAATCCGAGACAATCCATGCATAATTTATAACACATCACATCAATATCAGTTCATTTATGATCAAATTGACGTAGCTCGAGATTATTTTAAGCAGTTTTATCTTGGTCATGTCACGGACATGCGGCGCTCGGTAGCATAGCTAACAAGCTGGCTATTTCACACTATCCATGCTCGCTCGCGTGAGCTATGTTGTTATGTATAAAAGCAGTTGAATTCAACTCGGCCGAAATTAATGACTGTAAAGAGAACAAAGAATTGAATGCTGAAGTGCAATTGCTCAAGGCAACAAACGCTGACATGGAGAAGAATGTTTCAGAGATGGAAAAGAAGGTGGCTAATGCTGAAAGATATAAGAGAAGATGGAATCTGCGACTGAATGGATTGAAGGAGAACAAAAATGAAGACACGTGAGCCATCGTCACAGACATCGTTTGCAAGATAAAACTCCACTGGAAGGAGAACATGCATTTCATCATGGACTCTGTGCATCGCATTGGATCCGTCAACACCTTTAGTCCACGACCAATCATAATGCAGTTCATTGGAAGACAACACAGAGATGAAGTCCGGAGGAGCACCAAGAACGACGATGTCTGCAAGGAACTCAATATTTCGTTTGTTGAAGATCTCACCAAGGAAGATCGTGAGGCATGAAAAGCCATGTGGCCCAAAGTGGAGCAGGCAAGAAAGGCAGGTCAAAAGGCAGTATTCAGAGGTCCACACGCTTTAATCAATGGATAGAGAGTCATGCCGTGATCACATTTGAGAAGGTTTGGATTAATAAAAGGAAGTGAGTTGGGAGTTTAAAAAATATTTATGTATAAATGTTTAGGGTTTCGTTACAAATATAAGTAGTTAAGGTATCAGATAATATTCTGATATTTGTTATTTTTCTACACGTTTACTGTTTTGTTGTTTTTCTTATGTTTGAGTTAAAAAACAATGTTTCATTATTATCTGTCAACGCAAGGGGTTTAAGAGAAGCTTATTCTACAAAAGAAGACATCACATTCTGGTCTACACAATGGGGGGATAACATTTACTGTAGCCATGGCACATCAAGGTCAGCAGGGGTCGCTATCTTACTGAATAACTTCTCAGGTGAAGTTGTGTCCTGCACAGCTGATACAAACGGACTTTGGTTAACTTTGATAGTAATTATTAATAATTTAAAGTTTGTGCTTATCAATGTATATGGTTATAACAATACAAGAGACAACAGATCATTGCTGGGAAAGATGTCTTCACAATTAGAAGAAATCCGTTTCTCACATCCAACAGATATAGACGGACATTATAATTGGGGGTGACCTAAATTTAACACATGATGACTTTCTAGACAGATTTCCCACTATATTCTCAATCAATCATCCTAATCATTTTTTTTTAACGAATTTCTGTGAACAACATGGACTAGTTGACATTTGGTGCCACTTAAATCCAGGAAGACTTAAATATTCATGGTTCAGCCCCAATTATACCAATTCCAAAAAAGTTGGGACACTATACAAATTGTGAATAAAAACTGAATGCAATTATGTGGAAGTACCAAATTTCAATATTTTGTTCATAATAGAACACAGATGACAGGTCAAAAGTTTAAACTGAGAAAATGTATAATTTTAAGGGGAAAATATGTTGATTGTAAATTTCATGGTAGCAACAAATCAAAAAAAAGTTGGGACAGGTTGCAATAAGAGGCTGGAAAAGTCAATTGCACCAAAAAAAAAAAAATTGACTAAATAAATACATAACAAATAAAAGTGAAAATAAAAACATATATAAAAAATATAATAAAAAAATTAAATACAAAAAATAAATATATAATGTAAATAAATTATATATCCCTAAATAAATAAATACAAGTAAAAAAAAACCGAGATAAAAAAAATTAAATAAATATAAAAATTGATTTCGACCTGACAGAGCGTCTGCAGCATGAAATGAATAAATGTGAGAGCAGAGCATTTTTATTTATTGATTGATATTTAATTATATTTCTATATTTTTGTATTGATTTCAACATTTATTTTCATATTTATTTATTTAGGGATATATATATATATATATATATATATATATATATATATATATATATATATATATGCGCGTGTATTTATAGTGCAGATGATGGGCCTATGTGGTCGGCATATCGGACCATTTCTGTTGTTGTTGGGTGGGAGTTTCCAGCTATACAGCTTAGGGGAAGCACAACAGGATGTCCTTTTCCACATTCCTCCATGATAGAATAACTCTGTGTACAAGTCGTAGACTTTGTTTTTTTGGTAAATGTTTCTACCAATAAGACATTTAATGCACAAATATTAACACAGGTCAATGTGACACTTCAATAAGGAACAATCATGTTGTTTTTTTCATTGACTTGGCGATTTTAAGAAGCTCTCTGAGTGTGAGTGGGACAGCTGGGAATCCCACTTTACTATCATGTCACATGGTACATGCACTCGATCCCCCTGATCCTTCCCCTCATCCCATTCTCTCACTAATGCTGTCTACAGCACGGGAGAGAGGGAAAAAAAGCTTGAGGGATTTAGATGAGAAGGGACAGCACAGACAAAGAGCAAGGCGAAGGAAAAGCGGTGTGAGGCCAACATTTCAACCAGCAAGATCGCGATGAAGGGAAGATGGGAACATGGAAGGTAGATACAAATAAAATGGCTGCATTTTATGGAAAATTGTTTACTTTTATGAGATGAACAAACCAAAATAGCACATCTACTAAGGGTGAGAAGAGGAGAAAAAAAATGTTCCACTTCCACTTTAACAAGCTTATGATGACTGGAAGTCACCCAGAGTCTTGCTGAAGCACCATGGACCAGGTGAGCCAGAACACACACATTTACCCTTACTGTGCTGATAATTTAGAGGACTTTTAACTCCCTTCTGTTATGTTGCTGGTGAAATTAATCGAGTTTTTTTTTTTTGCATGGAGTGGCTTTAACATTCATGTTAGGTTAGTTTCTCAGCAACGGCAATAATGTTCCCGGGTCATTTTGACACATTTAATGATAAAAACGCATCCCAACCCAATAAACATTATTAACAGTTTTCATTGCAAATATTTGAAATGAACATCTTTTTTAAACAAGTTTCATCATGGGTAAAAGGTTTCAATTTGAGCCGGGCTATGTTCCAAAACATCCAATAAACATTAGTAACAATTTTAATTGAAAATATGTCAAAGTGAACTATTTTAATTGATGAGGAGTTTCATAGAAAAAAATATCCTCAACTTTAAAATGGGTCCATTTGACCCCGATATGTTTAATATTCCAAAAGTATTCCGATAAATATTTAGCATTAAATTGAAAATAAATTTGCAAATGGTTTGCTACAGCCATGCTAATGATTAAGTAAAATTATTTGTTGTTTTCTACATTATCCATTGATTATGTCATGTTGATCAAAATATAATATGATAGAGATCTGGACATTTACGTCATGCAATGGGCATTTTGGCAGCAGAGAAAACGCGTCTGCCACTTTTAATAAAAGGCAAACGCCACACTTTAACAATGATTGACAGTTGTTGTGGACCAGCAATGTGTAGCCAATGGATCACAGCAGCCATAAAAAGGGTGAACAAGACGGAGGATTTGGGATCCTCCTCAATGCTTGTGTAGCAATCAGCAATCAATTACTGAATTAGTTAGTTGTGTAGATGTAGTTATTAAATGAAGGCAAAAGACGTGATCTGGCACTTTGTACATTGTGGCAAAATCAGTGCCTGTGCCTGTTACCACACACAAAATGTGGGGTAAATAATCAGTTTTGTTCATTTGTGCTGCTACGGTTTAATAGATATTACACAGTTGAATTAAATAACTGACCATAAAGACTTTTTACGGCCGAATTGGCAGATGCTAAGATGTTAATGTACCTAAATAACACTGCCAAGACTTGCGTGAAACTGCTCACTTCGATGGCATTTTGACCACACATAAAGGAGAAAAAAATCTGGATTTTACAAACTTGTAAAGCCTTTGTATGATCAAATTTGAAAGTACTCAAGAAAGAAATTCCACATAGCAGCGTTGCCGAAATGTGGTCTTCATTCAAGGCTAAACACTACCACTTTTGTCCGCTTTTGTCCACATGGTGCTGCCATAACCAACAAAAACTGAATATTTCTAAGCCCTGCTTTAATTTTGAAATTGGTCATCTTATCCTGAGAAACAAATGCCACAGAAGGTTTAATAACTTCTTTCCATAAAATGTCATGAATGGCCAGTATAATATACTACACTATACACTACATACATATGACATACATTTATTTTCATATATGTTTTAAAGGTGGGGTCTTTAGTTTTGTCCGTTTGTGTTTGTAAACACAACCGTTTGTGTTTGTAAACAACCAATTCAAAACTGACTCCTCCCATGGCTCAACCCCCACTCTTCTCGTCAAAATTGCGCCTGCCTTCAGCGACACGCCCCCCGCTCTGTGATTGGCTGAAGGGGTAAACATACAGTTTCCGCCCACAAACGTCCCTCTCATGGCAAAACACTACAAAATGGCAAAATACAGGCTGGGGTGGTGGTGGATGATGACAACATCACCACAACACATTAACAGACGCCCAGAGGTGTTGATTGAGAAGGATTACATGTGTATACATCCAGTGTTTAAGAAGTGTTTATTTTTGAGTGAAAACTAAAGACCTCACCTTTAATGTTGTCTCAAGTGTGTGAGGGCTAGTTGAGTTTAATTCACCGTAGGCTATTGTAGATTTCAATGGTAAAATCATGTTTGAGTTTTCTTATGTTTTGGTAACCTTGTCATCATCTGATACATTTGCACCTAAATCAGTCTACGCTGGAAACAAACAAAGATGTAATGCTACTTTGATTTCAGTCACTGTCTTTAAAACCAACAGTCACTTTATTCAAATTCATGCAGATTTATCTAAAGATAAATAGTTACTGTATTTCCTATATTGTATATATCCATGTTGTATATGTATCTAGCTATTGATTCATTTATCTACCTACCATCAAGCTATTTACAGTATCTATCTGCACAAAGACACAAATTGTATTGTTTTCCTAACCAATTGGCTGGGTAGCTGGGATTTTGAAACTGGGCTTCTTTTACCCAAGAAGGGTTGGTGAATTATTTTGACCTATCAGATTGGGTTGAATATTGGATTTGGTCAGGCTGTAGCTGGTCACCATTTGGATAGTGGTGTAGAGTGGTGTACTGAAGTTGATGTAAATTTAGGAAACATCAGCCATGGCTGATGGCTCAGGGGGACTAATGCTGATTTTGGACACAGCATTGTTCCTGTGAGGGTGGATGGTAACATCCACTTGGGTCCCTTCCCTTGATCGTAGTTCATTTTGTGTTGATTAGGGGCAGATATTACAAGTTTTACTTCTTTCTTTCTCCTTTCATTTTGAAATGAAATCAAATTAAATCCCTCTCCATAAATTTTGATTGGTTGAAATGAAGTGACGTCCGTAGAGATTTTGCCGGCTTAAACAGCACTTTTGAGTGAGCCTGGTTTGTTAAAAAGTGATCAGCCTGCGTCAGGCTGTCAGCATCAATCTGTGCGAAGCCATTTTTATCTATTAAACTGCCTTTGAAAAGTAATCGGATGGTTTTCGCCATCCTGCTTGCTGCAGGCTAGCTAGCAACAAGTGGCTAACACTAGAGATGCTAACACTGCGCTGAATGCTGGCAACAGGCGCCGTATAATACAATCTCAGTGTAATTAAGTAGTTTTTTTTTAGTGTCCTTACTTAGTAATTGAACTTGATTTCAAATCGACGTGTCGTTAACGTCGAGGTTTGACTTGATTCTGTGTATAGTGCAGTGGGGCAATTTTGGGTCATTTTACTTGGAATAAAATACATATTCACGGGATTTTATGGTAGACTGCACTCGGCCTGAAAGTGGACGCATCTTAATTTTCGTGCCAGGTTAACTGCCCATTTGATTTATTTTTAATCAGTCAGACTGCCTACCTACCTAATTAATGAAGCCGCACGAGACAAATGTCTGCCGACCAGTTCTATTTGGTTTCCTCCCACATTCTTAGGTGGGAATAGGAGCGTATATAGGAGTGTGAATGTTTCTCCGTATGTGCCCTGCAATTGGCTGGCAGCCTCAAGTTAGTTCAACTACACTCCAGTGACGCTAGTGAAGCAAGTGGTGACGATGGATGGAAGGCACAATTTATGACACAAGATTTTGGGTATTCAAAAAAATATGCACTGAAATGACGACAACCATCACACTGCACTGGATCCAGTATCCATTACCCTGACATTTTTGTACTGTTGACCAAATTGGCTTACTATTGGCTTTCAAATTGCTTTAAGACCAAGCTCATCTGTACTAAGGTGTGGGGCTGTGCGTTGTAACTTGGGTATGCATGTGTATGTACTTGTGCAAATGTGTATTTTTTTTCTCCGCTCCAGTTCACTCAACTTCATCTGTGCTTAAAATAGAATTATGAAAGCTCGTCGTTTGTGTGCGTGTGTACATGCATTTGTGTGTGTCGGTTTCCTTTAGAGTGCTCTCCCTGAGGGAACATCCAGTTTGCAGTGTTTGTAGTAATACATATATCTCTATCTATCTATCTATCTATCTATCTATCTATCTATCTATCTATCTATCTATCTATCTATCTATCTATCTATCTATCTATCTATCTATCTATCTATATATATATATATATATATATATATATATATATATATATATATATATATATATATATATATACATGAATCACCTTGTGTTCATACTGTAGTTCTTTGTAAACAGATCTACTGTGTCCAGCAACAGCGCCAGCTTCAGTTTGTGTCCCAATTGGCCATTTCACGTCATAATCATTCAGTCCCTCGATGGGCTGAAATTGGTGTTGTTGGTGTTCTTCTTCTCCAGACTCCTAATGAGGTGGATTACAACATATTGTGGTACATAGCGCCACCTACTGCACAGGAGGGGCATACAAATTAGTAGGCATCTGATTGAAAAAAATGGGAGGCTATACTGGCAAGACGTGCGGCGCCATGCCCCGGTGCCGTGTTGTGTCAATCATTTGGTGCCTGTAGGGTCCATTCTCATTTGAGCAGGGGCACGTGCCACCCCGGCCTCCCCTCTGGCTCTGCCAGTGCATGGTAGGCCTCCAAGTAGGCTTTGAAGCCAGATTGCCTATCTACTGAGGTGCCGAAAAAAGGAGACATTTCAGTCAAGACTGAGGGATAGTGCTGTATTATAGTGGGCTATGTTGGAAATCATTTCTTTGATTTCTGCGTGTTCAAATAAATTCAAAGTTGAAATCTGTGAACAAGTTTGCCAGCTTTATTTCAGATTCTGAAAGCCACTTGGAGCTACTGCTCAATCATCGCAGCTCACCCACAAATGTGTCCTTCTCAAAGTTCATGCATGCATATATACAGAAATCGTTCCCACCCCCTCCATTGACAAAGAAAGTACCATTTGGTCTATCCGAACATGTGACATTTCCTCTCACAACAAGTCTACACACCCCCTCTTCTTATCTTAAACACTTCCTAAAGGATGTGGGCACCATCTCCCTGCACAGAGCACAGCCCCCGAGGAAGAGACTGTGCCCCCCCTTTGATCTTGTCCTGTCAGCAGAGTGAAATACAATCAGGCCATCTCCCATTGAGTTCTTTCAGTCCTTAACAGATGTGAGGTAAACAATTGGCTTCCTAGATAAACTATTGAACTCTGTAGCAGCTTTGCACCAGAGATTCCCGCATATCTGCCTTGTGGATTCCGACACCTCACTTCCTTAGGGGGAAAAACAGACCACATTCCACTGACATATAGGAACAGTTTTACATATCTAACTAAAATCAAAAACACTTTGAAGAATATATATGTAAAACAGAAAAACAATGTTAATAATTCTAACATTCCCTCATTTGAACTATGCTATAGTTCAACACATTAGATATTGTTTTTAAAGGAAAATGCCAGCGGCATCCTCATCCCCCTCATTCGAAGCAACAGGAGACATCCATTGATTAGCAACAGCTACCATCATATGAGACGACTTATTTTGTACATCCTGTTTCTCAATCGCAGTGGTAATAAGTCTTTGGCAAAGTGAACGAATACATGGAATAAAACAACATCCACAAATCGTTAATAACGCAGTGAAAACAGCCGCAGATATCAAAATTGAGGAAATCAAAGCTTTATAACGGCCAAACACATTCATCCAATTATCCCATACAGAAGTATCTACACCTGATTGCTCCTTCATTTTCTTATTGAGTGTTCGCAGCCCTTCAATTGTAATTGTCAGACTTCCATCTGGAGCAGTATTGTTAGGAATAAAAGTGCAACACTGATCTCCAAACATTGAGCAAACTCCGCCCTTTTCTGCCAGCAACATATCTAGTGCAATTCGATTTTGGAATGTCATCAAAGATGTGGCGGCTAACTGACCGCGTACAGCCTCAAAGCCAGACTGAGTCCAATTTCCTAGCCTTTGTACATTATAATGTATATAATTAATTCTATCTACATTTTTGTTTATGGTGCACCACCAGCAAATTACAGATTTGAATCCTGAGAGTACTTGATCAGTTAATTTGTATTCATCTGGCACACCTCTTGGTACTCCAATTGCATCAATGTAGGTGGGAACATTCTGCTCTTGCCAAGAATGTCGTTTGGTCCTCTGAAAAGAAGGAGGTTTTGGTTCCCAATTATCAATCATTTGTAACAGGTTATCAATAGAGATGGGGTAGATTTGTACTGGCATGAGAAGGGTTATGAGGGCACAATATCCTTTTGTATTTAAAGGCAACTTATCAAATATTCTGTTGTCACCGCACCACCAGTATATGTCCGCTCTGGATTTCGGTTGGAACTTCTGTCCCACATCTACTATTGACACGCACTGAGTGATGTGATTTAATTTCCCCAATTGTTCTCCAGTACCTGTCATTTTAATACATGTAAAATTACCATTTGCAACTGTGTTTGAAAATACTGGTTTAGTTTTCTGCCAATCGACAAGGGGATACACCTTATCCCATTTCGAGCATTTGACATTGGGGACAGCCTTATTCATTAGTTCCATTATACAGTGATCATCTATTTTAGCCGGAATGATTCTCAATAAAGGACGCGGACCTACACATACCACACAGTTGTTTTTATCAGAGGCTCGAGCCGCTTCATTCGCCAATAATAGCC
Organism: Leptonotus elevatus; assembly: GCF_054856555.1. Lineage (NCBI taxonomy): Eukaryota > Metazoa > Chordata > Actinopteri > Syngnathiformes > Syngnathidae > Leptonotus > Leptonotus elevatus. The sequence continues at coordinate 16,117,595 of NC_141258.1, forward strand.
AATTGTTACTGCCCCCGGAAAATCCTTTTGTAACCCGAAACCTCTCAACTATTCCCTCAGTTGGTACGCTGACCGCCTTTACTCCGCTCTCCATTGTGTATTTAGTCATTTTTGGCTGTTCTAAATTACTCATTGTTTTATTTACGCATACCAAAATGGGGAAATATGGGTCATGTCCGGAGAACCAGGCCCACAACAGAAATCCAAAACAGGAGGCGTTATCAATTGTTGTGTTAGGCGACCGTAATTTACCTTCTGGAAAAATAAAGTTCATATAGAGTCGCCCCCCCCATATTACGCAATGTTATTCTTTTGCTAAAGAAGACTGCCTCCCCACTAGTTCCCGGACGCCAGTATCTTCCATCCTGTGTTGTTATTAGAGCATTCCAATCTCGTCGTACATGACCTGTCAAATACCACCAGTATTTTATCCAATCTTCCCCCTTAGTCTGTCTCCCCCTACCAAATCCCTTTAAGGATTTAATAGGAATTTTAACAGAAGTGTTTGTATTTGGAGCAACTGTCACAGCAATTGATTTATCAGAAGTCCAGAATGTGACCCAGGGATTATATATAGACTTAATACTTCGCTTAATACGATACGTTGTAATTGCGTTCAAAGTTGTGTCAAAAGGCTGACAAAAATACCAAGTCAACATGAGTAGAAAGGTCGCAGTACAGCAGAAGGATATGTTTTGCAGCTTTGAAGCCATCTCGTGATGAAGTTCTTTGAAGGTCTTTTTTGAATGAAAAGAGTGTCGCAATAGTTCGTCTCTTTCTTTAAGAATTTGGGGTAGACTACCCAAATTCTTCGATTTGCCACCTGGGATTATTCTGCCCAAAATGTGACTTCTTCTTGGAATGATTGCCCAAGAAAAGGCACTTGCTCTTGATCCTCGTACAATAAGATTGAATGATGTCCTCAAACGCCAGCTCCGGAATTGGACATCGGGACATCAGCTGACGTTGTTTTCCCAGTTGGAGGTGATGAGATTGATGATCATCAGTTGATAAGATATCTGAGCCTGGCACGTCTCCTTTACAGTTGTGGAATTTCCTCTCTCCTTTCAACCTGAGAGCGTCTCTCCTTTCAACCTGAGAGCGGAATATGTTTTTAGTCTTCTCATAAACCCACATAAATTTTATTTGGAGGAAAAACCCTGATAGTTTTGTTAGTTGGGATTAGTAAATATTATTTGGTTGAGATCCGTAGGTCCTGTGCTGTTGGAACAGGAAAAGATCTATTTTTGTGACATTAAAATAGAGCCCAGCCTTTGATTGAGTTGAATGACATTCGCTCATTCATTACTATAAGACAGAGCTTGTAAATATTTATTTTTCAAATAGGTTTTGTTCAATAATAGGTAATTTTTTACCACGACTAAATTTGTTCTAAATTTGCATAACTGTGCCTTTCATATCATATATTCTCTTCCCAGAATCCCATGATCGGCCGAATCCTGGCATGCTGGGAAAAACTCACATATATTCATATTATCTATACTCTTTTGCAAACACTGGGCTCCAAACATTACATTTTTCACATGTGATTCTGAGATAAAAGATATAATATAATATAATTACCTTCATTCGGCGAATATGCATTATTGTCCATGCTTGCTTCTGACTTACCTTTTCTTCCGCTCTTGTTTTGTTCCCTGTAGATTTCTCCAAACTCAAACTGTGAATTTTCCCATCAAACTCACCCTGTCAAATGGAGTGTAGGCGATACCCCACAACCTTTGTAATTTTGTTTTTAAGTTTGTTTTTCATTCTCTAACCCACAACCTTTTAATTTTGTATTGAATTTTCTAATTCATCTACCTTGGTTAATATCTTAAACACGAACTGTCCTTCTGTTCATTCCTCCCTCATTTTGGCAAAGATCTACAGATCTTTACAAACACGCATTGCACTTCAAAGGAAGACACATCAAAAAACCCCGTTAGCTCATAAATAAGGACTGCCAGACTACAGCCCCCGCAAAATACGTCGTAAAATTCACAACACTCAAAATCAGATTGTGAGGCAACCGAGATAGCCGCAGGACACTGCAAAAAATTAGCACAATCAGATAAAAACTAAAACACTAAATGTGAAAACTTTGGAGACATGAAAAACAATACCACTAGATTTAAGCAAACTAAAAATGATTCAGAAACTACTAATCAACCCCACCTCTTCTACAGATTAGTGGGGCTCGTAAAAACACAGCACAAAAAATATCTCTGGGATTTATAAATCACAGTGCTGTGAGAAAAAAATAAATAATCGAAAATGAATCATCAAATTATCAGTTATTTGTTGAATAACAATATCTCAGTATGATAAGATGTAAGTTTCAATATTATGTCCATAGAACATATACTTAGATAATACACATTTATAACATATACTATTGTGAAGACTTCTGGGAAGACTTCTACTTAATGCTGCACTTCGTATTTAACTTTAACTGCAGCTGGACGGAGCCCAGAAAAATTTTCCCCACAGGGAAAACAAAAGTATATCGTATCGTATTAGTTAAATTCCCATTGTACCAATTCAGAAACTGATTATCCCAAGAAAATAGGCAGACATTTAGTAGGCCCTTCTCAACAATAAAATAGAGGAACTAAGATTGAAATAATTTTTTTCCAATCCCTCATTCCAAATACACATATGTCGTGTTCAATTTCCTGAAATACCTTGCTATAGATCACAGTTCCCCATCCAACACATTAAAAATGCCTTGCATATCACTATGTAGCATATCTCAGAACAAGGATCACATCCCCAGCAGAAGGCAGGACGGCAGCTGTTGTCAATGTTCAATCCTGGCCAGCAGGGCGGCTGCTGTGGCAGCAATGTTCAGAGCAGGCATTTAGATTTCCTCTGGATGCAAAACAGCCATAGGGGAGAAGTCACTGGAATGAGACGTGTACACAGTCACTGGGCATTGAGGAATTTGAGCATTATGATTGTCTGTCGGCACGGGAGGAGAATGACTGTGCTGCGGCGCGAAGCTCTTTGACTCTTTGTCACGTACATCCAAACGTTGGAAATTGCTGTCTGCAATGGCGGGCTCGATGACACATAGTCTTTCTGAGAGCTCACCTGACCAAAAAATGCACACTCGTTGATGCAATGCATTAAAAATGCCAGATTGAGGATGTGGGATTATAGCAAGATATTTCACTTCCCGTTTTCTTAAAAATATTTCAAACTTGTTCTTTTTAGAATGCCCCTCAAAAACAGCCACTAGAAATACTTGCAAATACAACGTATCCGCAGAGCTGGGCGCATCCCGTTTGCAGATAGTCATCAAACCCCATCCGCTTTGGAACTCTAAGCATCAGTTTCTGAAATGACACACTCAGAAAAAAACAAATATTAAACATCATAATCATTATGTTGACTACAAAAACATTTATAACTTCTCATTCAACTATCCTAAATCCAGCCACAGCTGTACGGATATAGGGATAATTATTTTAACTCAACATAGCTCAATACAAAATGCTATTATTTCATCATTATTCCTTTTGTTGCAATTGCCCAAAAAAGAAAAAGTTAACCTGGCTCGTCTTTATCAAAAATAGTATAGTATAAAAGACACTAAAAAACAAAAAGAAAATAAAAACACTAAATTAATATTTTTCTACAAGAACTTAGCAACAGCCTTAAAAAACTGTTACTTATTTTGTTTTATCATCCTTCTCTTACCTATGAAAGAGAAAAACTCACAATACGAGGACACATGACTAATCCCCCACTCACACTCAAACCCCCTCTTTTTCCATACAGAGGAGGAGAGAAAATTTCTTCATTTAGCATCCCTCAACATCGCAAAACCCATTTTATCCCATTCCCATTAATAAAACAAACGCCACTATCACAACAGTCTCATCTCACACAAAACAACACCAAACTCAGTTAAAATACTGAAGAAAAACAAACAAAATTCCCATATGCACATTTCTCACTCCCAAACCCCCACCTTTCAAAAGCCAGGTCACACACTCAAAAAGCATACGCACACACTCTTCAGTCATTATAAAATAACAAACGGTGTTATCCTATCAATTCGTTGTCTACAAATCTTATAGCATTTAAACCGCAGTTTTATACGGTGATTTCAGTAAATGGGTTAACTTCGAACAAACCACCCGTAAACTGCTCCAGAAATGCTGGAGTCATTTTAGCATCAAATTCAGCCTTTTTCAATACCAACAAAGAAAATACAAAAGTCTGACATACTATTTTGTCCAGCGAAAGCTTTTTATACAATCGATCCATAGTTTGTTTGTTCATTGTATATCGACGCTTTTTTTTTCCCGCACGGCGACTCACAAGTCCCGACTCTAAACCGGAAGCGCATTCAGGACAAACCATTCTGTATCCGGGTCGAAATCGCCTCCATTTTGTTTATAGGCAATTTTTACTTTCGTTGTAGGGTGAAGACGGTGTTTCCACCCTACCCCACCCCCCAAAGTGTGTTATGTGCCCTATATGTCTATAAAAGTGTATTGTGCAAACCTAGTGTAGTGAGTTAAGAGGAGTGACCAGAGGGGCCCTCCCCAACCGGGCGGGGGCAGGAGGCGCACCGGCCCACCAAGCCCCCACCCACCCCACCAGGACCCCGGCGGGCATATGGGACCCGTCCGGCGGGGCGATAGGGCTCGCCCCCCGGATACTGGGTCCCGCCCGAGGTGCCAGGACGCCCACTGGAGCGGGGTGGGCACGACATCAAACCCCAACCACCCCCGCCGGCCCCCGTAGCACCGAGACCCGGGCCATGGATGGAGCCCCCGGCCCAGGGGAGGGGAAGGAAGGCGTACCGGGGAGGGGGAAGGGAGGGGGGAAGGAGACGACAAGAAGGGCAGGGGGCAGCGGCAGGGACGCAGAGAGAGGGGGAGAGGAGGAGGAAGGGTGACGAGGGAGAAGGGACAGGGAGGCGGAGGACGGGCGGGGAGAGGCGAGGAGGGAGAGGCAGCAAGGGGGAGGAAGGGGGAGGGGAGAGGGAACCACCGGGCACCCCGGCGGCCCACAGGCCCCGAACCGCGTCGCCGGGCCCAGAGCGACGGACCGCGCCGGAACGGCGCCGCCCCCGACACCAGGGAAAGCCCCGCAACGCAGCACCCCCCAAGAGACCCAGGGAACGGCCAAGACGCAGCCGCCACCCAGCAGCCAACAGAGGGGCAGACCCGCCCACGCCCAGCCAGGGGGGACAGCACCCACAGAATTAACCCACTGGCATGCCGTGAATCCGAATATCAACCCCTGGTGCCCATCGGAGGTGAATCCGCTCGATCCCGCTGGCAGCAGCCGGGTTCCTGACTATAGAAACACAACCATTAGTTACAAATTGCCTAATACAGAAACATCAATGCAAGTTATAACGCTGCTGTGGCTCTCGCTAACAGGCAGAATTAAGATCCAAGTTTAGGTTAAAAAATTCTATATACGTAGACCATGTTTCTTTAAATTTTGACATTTGGTTTTTATTTGAGGCAGATATTTTTTCCATTAAAATATGATTTATGAGGAGGTTAGACCATTGGTCGATATTCAAAGTTTGTTTATTTTTCCAGTTAACAAGAATTGTTTTTTTTGCGATAGTAAGGGCTACAAGTATAGATTGAAATTGTTTATGTGGTAAGTCAATTGTTGTTAAGTCACCTAGCAAACACAAGTTTGGAGAGAACGGTATCCTACAGTCCAAGACAGCGGAAAGTTTTTCTAAGACTTTAGTCCAGAAACACATAACCGGAGTACATAACCATAAAGCACGAAAATAAGTGTCTGTAAACACTGGAGACAAATGTCGGAGTCTGAGAGTCCCATTTTTTTCATCATATATTGAGTAATGTATGTTCTGTGAATAATTTTATATTGGATAAGTTGTAAATTTGTGTGTTTTGTCATTTTAAAAACATTTTCACAAACTTGAATCCAAAAGACAGATTCCGGAGCTATAGACAAGTCTGTTTCCCATTTTGAGATGGGTAAAGACGTTTTATCAGTATATGAAAGTAACTTATATATTTTTGAGAGTTTTTTTGTTGTTGTCGGAGAAAGCTTGGTAATATCTTTAGCTAAAACAGGCGGTTTGAGCGTACCCTGGAGTGTTGGAATTGGTTTCTTTATCATACTTTTAACTTGCAAATAATGTAAAACACACACACAAAACACACACTTCTGCAAAAAGACAGATGGGTGTGTCACAGCCCTTTAACATTGAACACAAGTCACATTGTTTCTATTTTATACAACATCAGTGGTGTCTGTGCGTGCGTGCATTTGGATAATCAAACTTCTTTCTACTACAACTTTTACTTTCACCTTACGCTGCATTTCCCTGTTCTCCTGTCTATTTTCTTCAGTCCTTTTAGTGTCCCACTGTTCTTAGCTAACCTCTTTCTCTGGATCCACGTCTGCATATCCTCATTCCACCAGCAAGCCTCCTTATCGCCTTTCCTTCCAGATGACACACCAAGGACTGTCCTACCTGTCTCCCTGATTACCATCCAGAGCCTCAACTCCTTCCTGAAAGTCATACAGCACTCATCCTTTTTCAGCTTCCACCATTCCGTCCTCTGCTCTGCCTTTGCCGTCTTTGTCTTCCTCACCACCAGAGTCATCCTACACACTACCATACTATGCTGTCTGGCTACACTCTCACCTACCACTACTTTGCATTCACTGATCTCATTCAGATTACACCGTCTACACAAGATGTCGTCTACCTGTGTACTCCTACCTCCACTCTTGTGGGTCACCCTATGTTCCTGCCTCTTCTGGAAGAAAGTGTTCACGACAACCATTTCCATTCTTTTTGCAAAGTCAACCACCATCTGTCCTTCTGCGTTCCTCTCCTGGATACCAAACATGCCCATCACCTCCTCATCTTCTCTGTTTTCTGCACCATGTCCATTGAAGTCTGCACCAATGGCAACTCTCTCACTTTTAGGGATGCTCTGCATTATTTTGTCCAACCAAATATTCCTAGCTTCAGGCTCATCACTCTGACTCTCTTTTTACCTCCAGGACGTTCCTAACAAACATCTTTCACAATAAGTCCTACTCCATTTCTCTTCCTATCTACACCATGTTAGAACAACTTGAACCCTGCTCCTAAACTTCTAGTTTTGCTCCCTTTCCATCTGGTCTCCTAAACACGAACACACCTTCCTCCTCTCCTTCTTCGACCAACAGTAGTCCAGTTTCCACCGGCACCCTGTAGGACAACAGCACAGATGGCGGTCGTTGTTAACCCGGGCCTCGACCGATCCGGTATGGAAGTCAGATATTTAATTAGCATGTTTGATTTGGCCAAAGTTTTATGTTGGATGCCCTTCCTGACACAGCCCTCTGTTTTTATCCGGGCTTGGGACCGGCACAGGAGGACAGTGGCAATTTTAATATAGTGCTATCACAATATTGCCGTTATCGTTACATCACTATAAGTGAGTCACACATCGCATGACGCTACTTTTGCTTGGACTTAACTCCAGCATAATTATGAGTCTACTATGTAGACTCATAATCATGACGGAGTTAATTCTCATCATTATGTAGACTCTACATAGTGATGAAAATAAATGAAATACTCTAGATGGTGAGAGCGAGAGAGGATGGAGAACGTTTTGTGATCTGTGGCATGGAGAAATATACAAGATGAATAGTGATGGAAATCGCAGAGGCAGTCATGTGACTCAAGACTACCCAAATTTACGCACTCAAAGGGGCAGAAAAAGAGCACAGGCATGTCAGCAAATTGAAATAGAAAGGGAGATGAACCTCTCTCACGCTCTCTTTATGAGTAGGTTGGACTACATGGCCGAAGGATGCAAGGAATGTGAAGGAATGTGACAGAGGGAGGAGAAGGAGAAGGAGAGAGGGAGGGAGAGAGAGAGAAGGAGAGAGAGAGAGAGAGAGAGAAGGAGAGAGAGAGAGAGAGAGAGAGAGGGAGAGAGAGAGAGAGAGAGAGAGAGAGAGAGAGAGAGAGAGAGAGAGAGAGAGAGAGAGAGAGAGAGAGAGAGAGAGAGAGAGAGAGAGAGAGAGAGAGAGACTGGGATGCTTTGGATCTTGAAGCAATTCTGTTGGATTTTTTCTGTAGCGCTGCTAAAATCCTTTGCTCGGATGTGCTGTCTCAGTTGATCTGATTACAGGAGAGAATTCAGCCGACTATAGCTGGATAATTTTGGCACAGTGCATGGATAAAATCGCCAACAAATCATCCTTGAGCTGATGATGAGCTGGACTGAATTCGAACAAGGACAAATTCAAAACAAACAACATACAGAAACTGAGGACCTGCATGAATCCTGGTCCAGTGACACAATTGCAAGAAATCAGGAGGAATCATTCTCGAAGAGAGCAAGAAAAGAAGTCAAACTAGTTGTTTGTTTTGGTAAGCGATGATCTTGTTTACCACTCACCTGTGGCGAGCGGCAATGAATCAAGAGCACATTGAGAATAGATGAAACGTACGACTTTGTAGTCCGTGTGGAGGTGCAATGCATAGGGTTTTAAATGTGGCACCAGCCCCCTCAGGACATATATGGCGTTTCCAGTGTTCGGTGGGGGTGGACTGTAGCGACGCAGAACCTCGCTGTATCTGGTTGGCAGTGTTAAGAATTATTTCACCACAGCCAACGCCGATCTCGTCACCAAGAAAACCCGGATCCATGAGGATAATACAACACAGATTTTTGTCTTGGGTAAGATGGGGTATTTGAAACCTGTCTGAAATTGTTTAAAGCAATTTTTTAAACTGATAAATGTTGCAGATCTTAACCATCTGACCTGTTTTTATTGGCCATCATGGCTTTTTTCATGCATAAAATTTGGAGGTGGCTGACTCCGCCATGAAAGGCTCTGATTTCCTGACAACCGTTATTGGACCAGCAATAGCTACAATTGCAGTATTTTGCCAACGAAGCATGGCTGTATCAAAAATAGATAAAAGTTGCTCTCAAAACTGCCAGAGAAGAAAGCATGGCATTTTCTTACCATCCAAACAGGTATCTTAATAAAGCGTTACACTCAATTAACCTGGTCATAGCCAGATTGATAATTGTGATTCACCCAAGGGAGTTCTCCACAATATCAACCTGGGACTGCTCCATTGTGATCTTATCGGGAAAGGCGGGACATTCAGTAAAAATAATTCAAAAATAAAGCATCACACCATACTAAGCAAAATTAGCAAAAATATTAGCACTGATGTTGAATCTTCAAACAAATATATATTTAATACTTAATAAATAAATATACTTTTTGGGGAAATTCTTAGCAATATATGTATGTATGTATGTATGTATGTATACAACGATTTTGAATGGAAAACGTTTGTCTGGTCCCTGCTTTAATGATATTATTTACTGATTTTCCCAAATTGGATGGATGACATTGAAAATGCATGCTGATATCATTTTCCGGATAAAAAAAAAAAACAACATGATGAGTTTTCTGACTAAAAAATGGTCCATCCCGGGCCGGATGATCTTTTTCTTTTCTTTTTTTTTACTACACATATTAAGGTTAATACTTTAATATTTAAATAGCTCCCCCCCTTCGGAAGATCCAGCCTTGTGAATTTGGACACAGGCTGAGACTAAGGTGTGTTTGTTGCTCCTGTGTCTCATCTTTTTCTCAGGAGCAATGCCATGCACTTAATCTCAAATTAGTCTCCTTTGGAGTTTTAGATGATATCTCAGTAAGGTCTCACATATTTCTCAGTGTTTCTCAGTTTGCCGCTTGTGTCTTGTCCAGGTCATCTCGTCAATTTGTTTGTACAATTAGTTCTATAGTTATACTATACAACGCTAACTTATATCTTATATACCTTATATATAGCTATACATAAATCCTATTTATATTGTACATCTTATATATTATACTGTATATTACTTACATAATGTACAGTGCAAACAAATATTTTAAAGAAAGTAAAAAAACAATAACTTGTTTCTGCTGAATCACAACTGCACTACTGGCAATTGCATATCATGAAAATACAGTTTAACCTAATTCAGAAAAAGGTAATCAATTATTAGCCGTGTGATATAGTTTCACTTTCAACTTCATGGAGGAGTGTTGTTGTTTTGTAATTGCATGCTCCTGGTTTGTTTGTTTTACACTACTACAAATACTATTGCTATTTGACAGTGTTAGTTTTATGTTAATTTAGTTTTCAGGTCCAATCAATAGTTTCTGCTCAAACAATCAGACTTTGTACTTATTATACTTGAATGTGCAAAGTATGTGCATGCCACATGCCGGTGAGAAGTTCTTCAAAGGTAAACAGCAATCAGCAATTTTTGTTGTGATTCAAGAGTAAGTATATTATTTCCCTTTCGTTTTACATTTGATATTTTATAGCTTCATGTACATTTTGGTCTTGTCTATTTGACACAAACATTGCTGTTTGTGGTTATGTAGAATTTTCCTCAGGAGTTATTCTTTTAATGCCATAATATTTAGTTAGGTGCTGTCGAGATCTTTTTCCATCTGACCAGAGTTTCGCTTCAATTTAATAAGAACCAATAGCAAAAATGAATGAATAATATCCAAGCTGGATCGCTGGACCGCTGTTTCACAGTTACACCACCAAGTGGCGCGCCATGTTTCTAACCAGACAGACACAGACACACACCACGTAGAAGAAGAATCTCGACTTGCCAACAGCCGTGCTTTTGAGTCTGTGGCTGTGAGCGGGAATCCAAAAGTGGCAGTGTTTCAGGTTGGTAAAATGTGCAATAAAATAAAACAAATGTGTATCACTCTGTCATTTTTCACTCCTGTAGCTTAGCATACGTGGTCTTTAGAGGTGGTTTGACTAAATATGTCAGAGGGTAGTGGTGGTTGCGAACCCAAACGCAGAGAAGCAGGGCAAGGAGGCAGAGGTAATGTAAAAAAAGGAATTTAGTTATACAAAACAAAAGCGAACTCCAAATGGCAAGTGAAAACAAAACGTGGGGAGGACACCAAGACATAAACTGGCAGCATGACGGGAGGAAAACGACAATCAATCGACGCAGACAGAGGGGAGACAAGAGACTAAATACACACACACACACACTAATGACACAACAAGACACACCTGGGGCAATACACAAGTGGCTGAGGGCACTGATTAGTTGACACACGGAAGGACAGGATTACATTTAAGACCAAGGAAGACACACAAGGAAAAACAGAACCCAAACATGACATTACCCTTCCCTCAAGGGATGGCTCCAAGACGTCCCTAAAACAAAAAAGTCCAAAAACAGGGCGGGCGGAAGGGGTCACGGAGGCGGGAAACAGGCCCACAGGAGGGTGTCCCGAACGAGGAGGAGCAGAGGACGGCCGCAGGGCGTGCGCCGCCGGACGACGAGCAGAGGACGGTTGCAGTACTTGCGCCGCCGGACGAGGAGCAGATGGCGGCAGCGGGACGTGCGCCGCCTGTCCACAATTATGGGCTTGAGACCGCCATGGCAGAGGCGAAGAGACATGGCACGACAGCGGCCGAGGCAAGGAGGCCCGGGGCGGCAGCGGCACAGGCGAGGATGCCCGGGGCAACAGCGGCACAGGCGAGGATGCCCGGGGCGGCAGCGGCACAGATGAAAAGGCCTGGGGTGGCAGCGGAACAGGCGAAAAGGCCTGGGGCGGCAGCGGAACAGGCGAGGAGGCCCGTGGCGGCAGCGGCACAGGCGAGGATGCCTGGGGCGGCAGCGGCACAGGTGAAAAGGCCCGGGGCGGCAGCGGAACAGGCGAGGAGGCCCGGGTCGGCAGCGGCACTGGCGAGGAGGCCCGGCGCAGCAGCGGCACAGGCGAGGAGGCTCGAGACTTGAGGCTGCCGTGGAGCCGGGACGGGGACTTGAGGCTGCCGTGGAGCCGGGACGGCGGTGCTTGGCTTGGCGGAAGCTGGATGGACATGGCTTGATGTGACGTGGCTGAAGCAGACTTGGCTGAGGCAGACTTGAGAGCAGGAACCGGGGGCACATCAGCCTGCCACCATGGGGAGTGAGGAGCAACAGGGATACTAGAAACCGAGGGTAAAGAGACTGAAAGAACATGATGAGAAAAAACGGGATTAGGTGAGGAACCAGGTGAAATGGGGACTAAGTCTTGACGTGGTCGTAACGTGGGGCTATGAGGTGCACACGATGGGGACCGGAGTGATGAACATGGCGGGGTGACTGGAAGTGACGTGACATGGAGTTAAAATAATCCGCAAAAGAAAACCGTGATGAAAACATGTAAGGGTCAAGAGTGCTAGTGAAAAAAATCCAAATCAGTGTCTTAATCGGAACTGGAATCAGTAAGTGCATTAACCAAAAAACAGCCTTCTTCATCATCATTTGTGAAGTCTGTGTCTATGAAACAATGGGGGGACAAAATGGTGTCATAGGGCAGGGACTTAAGTGAACTAAGGAGATCGGGTGAATGGAGAACAGAGGACAAGGCGGAACCAGCCAGAGAAAAATAACCTACATGGAGGGTATGGGATTGGGTGGCAGGCTGACGGTGCTTTCGAGCCGACCGGCGCAGACAGAGGGGAGACAGGAGACTAAATACACACACGCACCCCCCCCCCCCCACACACACCCACACCCACACACACACACACACTAATGACACAACAAGACACATCTGGGGCAAGACACATGTGGCTGAGGGCACTGATTGGTTGACACGAGGAAGGGCAGGATTACACTTAAAACCAAGGGAGACACATAAGGAAAAACGGAACCCAAACATGACAGAATAAGTTATTCCGAAACATCCTAAACGTTGAAGCTAAATTACTAATAATTTATTAGCAACGAAAGGAAGGTGTGCTGTGTTGCTAATATATGCTAGTAAACTAACCAACTGCACTAAAACTGAATATGAATGGAGCTTATTTAAGTTATTTTTAACATGCTATCATAACAGTTGAAGACAGAACATTGAATAACAATGGTAGAATATGTTACATGTTGTTAGGTTTAGTTTTTAAAGTAAATTAAGTGTAATAGTGTAGAAATGTATTAATAAAGTTTATCTGTAACTTGTTTTTCTTCTCACTGTAACTCATTTATCAGGAAACTAAGCAGAGAGGTGTCATCTGTCATGCAGCAGGTTTTTCAGTTGGTGAGGCAAGAACCTTTATATTAATTATTGAGCTAATGATGAATATTGCATTTTAGTTTCACACTGTAATATAACAAATACGTAGATGTTGTACTTCGTTGCTTTTAATATATTTTCTTTTCATGTACAGGTTGTTGGTACTGTTTTGACGAGCCACGTGGTGTACGGGTGGTCGCAGCGTCTTCAAATCAAGATGGCTAATTCTTAATTCAATACTTATCCAAACTTGGAGGTCAAGATGTACCTTGTCCTGAGCTTGATGTCAACTCTGTGAAAAGGAAACAGTCAGGTGAACAAACACCCACAAAGTATTAGAAGAATCCAAAGAGAGCTGAGGCAAACTAACTTCCACCACATCCAAGTGTTCAAACTAGTGACAGGGATGTAACTTTGCACAGGCTTAATGGGGGGGGGGAAGAAGATGCACAGGTCTTACCCATGAAGACAAATGTGGCAAAGAGGAACATTTTAAGGTAACGTTGGTATGTTTTCAAAGTTCATAATATGACATAACATATTAATAGAATGTCAATTGTGCTCAGGTTTCAGACTGTGAATGTTTTTTTTTCTTTTCCCAAAATGTTCTGGCCACAAAATCCAATATGAGGAGAGCAGAACAGGTAAATTATTCTGAACACTACCTAATATTGATGATGCTGTATTGCTGTCTTTTACAGTATGTTTGAAATGAAGAGGGTCTTCTGCCCAGATTTAGTCATAACTGTTTTAATTTCCTTATTTCCTCAGTAGAGCTTTGTGAGTGTTATCGCAATTTCTGCCAGGTGCCGTCATGACTGGGGGACCTCTTCTATTTCCACAACAATGGGCCATTGTCTGTGGTTGAAGTCAATGTGTTTGAATGATGTCTTTAAAGTCTTATCTCATGTCCGGTGAACTCCGGGTGGGCTGTTTGCTGGGGGCTTTGTGGTACCGCCCTTCAAGATAGTATAAGAATGTTGTAAGTGTCTGTAATCTTTGCACTTGTGAGAGGCTGCAGCCATTGTCTGGAACTCACTTGTGCCCGGAATATTCTGTAGAAATAAAAGCTTCGAAGTAACTGTTCATTGATCTCCAGCCTGTATTCGGATAACCAACATTCTCACTACCCGAAAGAAAACGAACACGTGCAGGAAAAGATCTGCCTCCTAACAGAAACTTACATGCTGTGTTGTTGATATTATTTAGGTGCACACCTCCCTTTTCCAAAACCACAAACCCAGTTACAGCTCAACAACAGTGCACCCAGACCCATAGTTAATTTAACTTGTGAGTAATAATATCTATTAACTATGATAATCAAAGAACACAGTAATCAAAATGCACCTCTCCCAAAAATGTTTATTAGGGTCTTCTGCTTGTTTCAGGCAATGACAGTTAAACCTTGTAGTAGAGCTTGCGGTCGAAGACAAGGAAAGGGAAATGTCCGTAGTTAGTAAGTTTTCCTCTTGTCACTGTTATTTAAAGATCCAATCATCATAAATATTCCAACATTGTTTTTGTTTTCTGATCAGCAGGTAAACGGAAAGGTTGCAAACATGCTGGGAAGCACCTGAAACACACCACTGAGAAGAGGAAGATGACAGTAAGGGTTTTTTTTTTTTATGACATCAGTGAGGAATTTACACACTACACTATGATTCACTTGGGCCATATGTTCAATAAAAATACAAGCAATTGTAAATATTGATTAAAAGACACATTTTAGATTTCTGGAACTAATATAATATATAATATAATATAATTCAATAGCTAATAGAGTTAATACTTATACAAGGCTATATATATATATATATAAAACATTCTTTCTAAATGCTCCATTCAACATATTAGTCTATTTAACCTATTCAAAACTTCATTACAAACTTTATTTTTTTAAATTTCATTTTTACGTAGGGCCTACCTATTCATGTTTACAGTGTACACATTTGACGGTCC
The DNA here is from genome assembly GCF_054856555.1 of Leptonotus elevatus. Classification (NCBI taxonomy): domain Eukaryota; kingdom Metazoa; phylum Chordata; class Actinopteri; order Syngnathiformes; family Syngnathidae; genus Leptonotus; species Leptonotus elevatus. Next base: position 16,132,637 of record NC_141258.1, read on the forward strand.
TCAGCTGAAAGAACATTTTGCACCGCGAATGCGCTTTAAGAGAATGTGATGTCATAAATTGTTAACGTTCTTTGTCAGATATATGCTACGTATTGCTTTATTTTAATATTTTTTTCTAGGTTTACATATTGTCACCATAATTGCCTAAGTCATATTTTGCCTAAAGAAAAATGACATAGGCGATTCTTTTAAGAAGGCGTCTATTTGAAATGCATTATTAAGATACACTTTAAAGTAAAGTGTTTTCTGTAAATCATAGGGGTGAAAAAATCGATTCTGCAATATATTGCGATATTACAGCGCGCAATTCTGGAATCGATTCGATATGCGGCCGAATCGATTTTTAAACATCACATTTTTATGGAAATATTCAACAAAACGTCTTCCTTAGGGTTAGGATTAACACATTAAGCATGGAAGAATGTTATATTAATGGAACATTAAGCCTTAATATTTTATTTCAGTGTTGTTCAAACATGAAAGAGACTGCAACCTGTTTGTTAAATGCAGTGGCTCAGTTATAAGCCTTAATTTTCAGATAAATAAATACATTTTCATACAAATCTTACAGTGTACATTTACAAGTTTACTGATTAGTATTTTCTAAATTTGAGTTTAAAAAAAATCGCAATAATCAATTTATTCGTATTAGGATTAATTGGTATCGAATCGTGACCGATGAATCGTGATACAAATTGAATCACCAGGTACTAGGCAATTCACACCCCTAGTAAATCATGAGGGTGATGTGAAAGATTACTGTTAAGTACAAATCTGTTCAGCCATATTGCCTAGCCTTAGATCAAATTGAATTGTTTATTACAAGGTGGCGTGGCTGAGTGGTACAGTGGTCATCTCGCAACCCAGAGGTTGTGGGTTCAATCCCATGCCATTTTTTTTTTGCAATTATTATTTTTGCCTGAATCTCCTTATGATGCAAATGGTTATATATTTTTGTTTCCTGAAAAATCAGAAAAAAATGACTCAGGCAATTATTTTAGGAAGGCGTTGATTTACCATTTACAAGGACAAATAAAATTTGTAAAGTCATTTATGACATTTTTTTTGCCTAAATCTCTGCGACTCTTTTAATTTTAATTTTAATTTAATTTGGCATTGCTTCTCAACAGAACCCAATGTATCACATTGCTTCATTTACACTAATGTTTTGCTTGTTGAAATTTCCTCAAAATGTAACGAATTAATGAATTGGTGTGAATCATAGAAATATCATATTACAATGTGAATTTTGAGATGTCAGGAATTAAACAGCTCTTAATAAGGTCGTGGTAACTGCTGTTACAAATTATGCAATTTGTAATTTGTGCTTTTTTTATTTTTACAGCTTGCTTCATGCGCTGTAGCATAATGGAAGGATGGACACCAGTTGAAAAAAGTAAGATTAAGAAAGCCTTCATTAACAAATGCCACATTTGTTGTTTATGTAAAAAAAAAAAAAAGCTTTAAAATAGACTTATTAATGTTAGGAGGCAGATACAGTATCTGTTTCACTTTGTAGTTAAAAGCATAATTAGCCAAAAATGTAACTCTTATCCATTCACCCTTATGTAGTGAAGTGTTCGGAGAGGTTTCTGGATCTTCCCAACACACAACTACTGTTAGCCCCCCTAGGTTCTCGGATGATACAGAAACCTCTCCTAACACTTCATATGCATGAGGGTGATTGAATAAAGGTTACATTTTCATTTTTGATGAACTGTTCATTGTTGTTTGTATAATGATAATGATAATTTTAGCTACAGTAATTGTATATAAAATGTGACTTTTTCAAGTTATTTTTGTTCATTGCTCTGTTGAATTTAATAAAGAATTGTATGATTAAGTTGGATCCAGAACACTTAATTCATCCCAAAAGGGAAATTCATTTGTCTGTCAGCTCATCTGTCATTATCTATAGAATTATAAAGCCAAATGACTATATGTCTGCATCCTTACTTACGTTGTTTTAGTTAAGTAAAACTCAAATTGAAAAAAACTTTTCATTAAAAAAACTTTTCATTAAAAAAATAAAATAACAAAAACAAACAAAAAACTGCAACTACAATTTAAGCTTTCAAAACTACATACAATACATTTGCCTTTGATGTTGATTATAATTGTTGATTGTAAGCTTTGAGCAATAGCATTTTTTTCTAAGATTTTGCTCAATAGTATCTCAGTATTGCTCATTTTCTCCTTGGAGATCTCCATTAAGTCTCAAGTATGACTCCTCTCTATAATTGCTATATCTCTTATTTCTCCTAGTGAATTTTAGGAGAAACAAATGAGAAACGTTTGAGACAAAAAAGAGAGTAAAATTAGACTGAGATGAGATTCTCACATTTGTCTCACATAGTCTCACTTATTTCTCCTTAGCATATTTTCTCCTTGAAGTTAGATCTCAAAGTTATCTCCATTAAGTCTCAAGTATGACTCCCTCTTTAATTGCTATGTCTCCCTAATTTCTCCTAGTGAATTTTAGGAGAAACAAATGAGAATTGTTTGAGACAAAAAAGAGAGTAAAATGAGACTGTGGTGAGATTTTCAAATTTGTTTCCCGAGACATAGACGAGCAAGCTTTGAGCAATAAAAATTTCCTCTGGGATGTTTCCCTTGTCTACGGCAGATTGTGTCAACACAGCTCAAACAGCACTCTCAAACTGGCTGTTTCAGCAGATCGGTTTTATACGTCACTAACCCCACTTTTTTTGGTTTTATATGTCACTAACTCAGCGCAAACTCGACCCTCACAATTTTCAACCCCTCCCCCTACCTTCATCATAATACTCGCAGCTGGACGGTACTGTGGTACTTCACGAGAGAGCAAGGAATGGCTGGCTCGGCAGCGAGGCGGCCCTGCGCCGCCGCCGGCTCGCGGAAGCCGTTCGGCATCGAGGCAGGCCCTGCACCGCCGGCTCGCAGAAGCCGTTCGGCAACGAGGCGGGCCCTTTTTTTTGTATTTGTATTGATCCTGTGCTTAAACACTCTCAGCATATTACCACAGACTCTTCTCCTGAAATGTGCAATAATAATAATATAACAATGGATCTGATATATATAGCGCTTTTTTGGACACTCAAAGACGCTTCACAATGGATACATTATTCGTGTGCTCACACATTCACACTGTGGCGGCAGTAAGCTATAGAAATAGATTCCTATGGCTTTTCATTGAAAAAATTGCCACAGCTAGGGTTCCCATTTCAAACGCCACATTTGACCCCTCTGTCCATGACTTGGGCAAGTCATCCGTCAGGTGTCCTCGGCTTCCTGAAGCAGACAAATCTTCGTGACTGGCCTGTCCAGATAGCGTGTTTTGGGTCCTCATGTATGAAGGTGGCGTACGCACCTTTCCACTCTCACATTCAGAGTGAAATGAGCGTGGGAATGTGCACTGCTTCACGCCAACTCCTTGGCTGGCGTACGCAAGTTTTTCTTGCTTTGGAGCCGTTGGCAAGTCATAGAGGTGATGCTGGGCAATAAGCTCATCTATAATGTGCTTAATGACTGAATTTTCATACTTTATAAATGATAGATTCAGCATTTCTAGATTATGTATTGCATAATTTACTAAGCATCTATTTAGGAGTCAATAGTCAATAGTTTTTGAGGATCATTTAGGCAGGGTGGGGCAGTTTGTGGCGGGATTGTCACTATTTTTTTTAACAAATGGACAGCATGTGCTGCTTTGAAGACTCCCTTTTTCTTTTATCGCTCAGTTCCTTAAGCCTCAATGGTAGATTTGGCAGAGGCATCTTTTGTTGAATTACAGTTATAATTCTTTTTTCCTCCTGTAAACATCATAAGCATATCATTTATACATGTATTTAAGGCAAGTTGTAAAATGTCTGAAGTCCTCTTGTTTTTGTTTAACAAATTGAAAACATCATAAATCATGCTGTTTCTACTAAGTACTGTCTCAAATGTTGTCCAATTTCGATACTGTAAATGTATAGGATCGTATGCCGAGAAACGTTTTTTAGGAGGAGCAATATGGCGGCCTCGCGGCTTCAAAAGTCTTGGCCTATCGGTTATCCAGTAATATATACAGATCAGTGGTCCTCTTTTTGAGTTCTTCTGGAGCCACTTCATCAATTTTAGGGTGTTTCTTTAGTGTTTCTTCATTAATAAGCTAATTCAGTCGGGTGAATTTGCTCATTGTTTGCCAGGGGAAAGAAGCATTAAACTGTGGCGATTTTATGAAGACATCCTGAGTTATGATTTTATTTATTTTTGCAATCACACATCCAAACATGGTCTCCCAGGCGGGAAAGCGAACCCACGGCAACCTGCTTCGTAGGCAAGTGAAGGTACCACTCCGCCACCTTGAGCTCGCGTTGTTATGATCTGATCCGTAAACCGCACGTTGTATATCATCAACATGCGACAAAAGAATATCCGCTCGTACGACGTCGTCAACGTGTTGGTGAATGGCGCCTACGTTCAACACGGAGCTTTTCCGTTGAACAGATGAGTGCAAGTGCAGATCATAGACGTGATTATGGAGTAAAAGCAACCTCAGACACTCGGGCGGATACGGCGTGGAAATAAACACATCGGTGTTGGCGGTGGCCCGCCAGTGGCTCTCGTGGTGAGTATGTTGCTTGGTTTGCTAAAATACATTATTGATGAGTACGATGAGGGCTAGATTGTCAGAAAGTTTAGCTGTAGGCCCCGATTGACTTAACCTGCAAATAACCACCAAAGCCCAGCTAATTCACAGACATAATATTACAACTTTAATAAGTACCCGAAAAGAAAGGGTTCTTCACAAACCCCCACTCTAGATACATGCAGGGTGGAAGGCCATTAGAATTCCTATTGCTACCGTTTGATACTACAAGAAAGTGTTGTAACGCTAAATAAGTGTTAAAAGACAAAATATTTGATATGATATGAATGGATGATTTAAAAAGTTTTTCTTATTGCTACACCACATTATAGAAAATCACCTCAAATTACTGAAAGATAATTTTTTTATTATTTTTATTATCTGGACTTGATATGGTTTCACTTTAGAACCACTGTTTAGTCATGCCAAAATCACCAGTGTCTGAAGACAAACGGAGTTGGTATAATATTCTAGATGCATTTAGTGAACAGTTTTTTTCTATTACTAGGTGTCTCCATGGTCCATACTGCACAGCTGGCAGACAAAGGAAAATTCCACGAGTTGGAGATGTGTCAGATGAGGGTAGAGTTACAAAAGGAAAAGATTGATGAGCTCACCAAGGAGAGAGACTATCTAAAAGAACAGTTGGCATCAGGTAAGTCTTCCTACACACAGTATAGTATAGTTGGGTCTCATGCATGTGTCTGTTTGTGCCATGTTAGGCTAATGTTTGTATCTATTTATTTTAACAGTGCTTAAAAGAGGATACAGGTGTCACCCAAGCAATTCGCTTGTCTTTATCTTCCTCGTGTGACAGCTCAGAGGAAGATTCCTCTGATCCCGTGTCTAACTCCTCCTCTAATACATCCTCATCAGAGGAGGACAAGAAGAAAAAGAAGAGGAGGAACAAGGGGAAAGACAAAAAGTCAAAGAAGTCAAAGAAAATGGAAAACTAGAAAAATTTCCGCGGAAATTTTGAATGGGCCTGCTGACTCTTGCAAGGTGGAAAGACTCAATACTTGTAGCAATAGTAGTAGTAGTAAGTAGTAGTAGTAGTAGTAGTAGTAGTAGTACTTGTACTCGTAGTAGTAGTAGTATTAGTAGTACTTGTAGTTGTAGTCATTTTAGTAGTAGTCAAATGGCCAAGATGGCCGCCGATCCAGGTGGGCGAGGGGGAGAGAGTCCTTGGCGTACCTAATCAATTGGCCAAGATGGCCGCCGCCCTGGGTGGGCGCGGGGAAGAGAATCATTGGTGTACCTAATCAATTGGCCAAGCTTTTTTTTTTTTTATGTGTTTAAAAACATTTAAATGAGCTGAACAGTATAACATTTAAACGTTTGAAATCGGTCAAGAAATGTGGAAGTTAACCATAATCAACATAAACTAAAAGTATCTTACTGCCCCTTTAAGAAACATGCACATTCACGCACACACATTTGATTTTAACTTGTTGGACACATTTGACTTGGAGACATCACGCACACACATTCCATTGATATTGTATAGGATATGCACACCTCGAACAAAAGCCTCTCACGACTTAACGGTTGAAGATGCAGATTCCAGAAATGGCTCGTTAGAACGGCAAGGGTTTGGGGAACGCGAGCATGTTCTCAGTTTTTTAATCGGATGAAAAATGACCAAATTAGAGCAGGTTGAAAACTTATGATTTATAAAAAATTAAGAGAAAAAGTCGCAGAAATTAACATGGAAAAGATAGGCAACAAGGTCCGACTTCTCCTCGCTTAAAGTGAAAAAAAAGGTACTAAATGACACCTTAGCCAAATAAAAGTGGGTTTGACTGAAAGAGGACCCTTGTAACTACAAAATGTGCGAATTTGATGTCTAGTGAGCAAAGATTGTGGCCATGGTGACGAGTTGAAACTTTTGGAAATAGATTTTTTGGCTCCCGTCACTCTGGGGCTGATTGCTCCACTCAAGCCGACGCAATACACACCAATGCTATTTGTCTCCCCTTCGCTCACTGTCTTTGAACCCGCACAGGGGGGAGAGCTTTCATTCCTAAAAAAAAATTTCGACGCTGACCTAAAGATGAGAAAAATTGCAACAAAATGAGCTAAAATTCATATTGGTCGGTTAACGTATGCGCGCGCAGCGTGTCTTGGAAAAAGGTGCTTGATTTGATGTGATCATTTTCGGTTTCCCATTCATTCCTATGGGACTTTTTTGGGGAGTTTTTTGGGAATAGCGTCGCCATGGTAACTGGGAATTCCGAGAAAAGTCAGATCAGACCGAGCCGCATCGTTTGATACCTCATTTGTCCCGGTGCGATCTATGGTACGGGCCGCATTTTTGCGGAAAAATCTGTGGAAGATGATATAAAAATAACAACAATAGACCCAATTTCTAGGATAGTAATATGTGCCTGCTCCGCAGCAGGCCGATGATAAAAAGAGAGATCATTGCTAACTGCTTAGCTCTGCTGTACAATTGTTGCTGTCCTGGCTAGTACATCTCACATGATTTGAAATTGTGTGGGTGATTTTTCTTAGCGTGAACTAACGAAGGGTCTATTCAGAGGTAGCAGTCAGTTGCATCGAAACCATACAACTAAGGCTGCAACTAACGATTATTTCAGTAATCTATTAATCTGTCTTATTCTTTCGATTAATAGATGGTTTATATTTCCATCTTTTTTTTCTAAAACAGGACATTATTTTTTATCGACGGTGCATAAACATAACATAACAACATAGATGATTCAGTTACTGATTTAGTCTAATGTGAGGATAATAAGCAAAAATGTCCATCAACACAGCTATTGTTTTATTGTGGTTCAAAACAAAGATAATCAGTCCGCTTTCATGGACCACTACAGAAACTAAAAAATATTTACTCCTTAAAGAGCCAAAATTCTGAGTATTTGGACAATTTAAAATTAAGAAAAATATTTGAAATAAATGATTCATCAATTATTAAAAACAATTATTGCTTAATTTGATAATTGATTAGTTGTCGATAAATTGTTGCACTCTAAACGCAACCATGCATGCAAACCAATGAAACCATGTTTATTGTGGATAACACCAATTCTTTGTCCTCTGAATTGCAGCCCAAACTACGAATCAGGTGGTGTCCCGGTACAAACAAAGTTCTGAGGATGTTCAGTCAAGGAAGGACCATGTCTGCTGCTTTCAAGCGTGTTAAAGTGGAACGGAACACAGTTGCTGTCAATGCTCCAATCGCTGAGCTGTTAATTGTTGCACCCACCAAATATAAGGAACTCCTTAAAAACCACAACACTTGGGTGAAACAAAGAGTGTACCACTATAATTCAGGGAGATCCAGAAATAGCAGACACACTTAAAGTTAAAGTTTCCGGAAAGCTATTTCCCCTCAAAACAAAGTGATGCTAGATTAAGATCTATCAAATATTTGAAGGATGGGGGTGGAAGTTTCTTGAATTATGACACAAATGTTATTTTATATTGATATTTAACATTTATTGTATCTGCTGCAAATCATTTTTATTTACGTAAAATTATGACTGAAGTATTTTGTATTTTTTATATTGAATCTTTTTTTAATCAAATAATTTTATTTGTAACTTACTCTGTTGGTGTTGGTGTGTTTTTATTCAGCCATGTTTACCCTTGTGAACATTAATATGAATAAAATAAAGATTAAAGCAATATATTCTGTATCCCTCTGTGTTGTGACTTTCATTTGTCTTCTAACAGATTTTTTGAGTCGGTATTGAGGCATTGTCAGCTTTTAAAACTTATTTATAAATGTTTTACAAGGCATAGATAGTGCTTACTTTAGATACAAAGAACACTTAATTAATGAATAGTAAGTGCTTTGTAACTACTTCAATTGATGAATTAATGTGTTAAGTGTTTATAGGCCATCTATTGGAAAATAAATATGTACGTTTTTATATAACATCTACTAACACACTAACCGTGACATTACATGTCTGAATAGTTATGTGTACGTGCATGCATACAGGTATATCCAAATAGTTTGTGAATCATTTACATACACCTTCTCAATGATCTTGAAAAACTATTGATTATTCCTAAATAGCTGCTTAGTAAATGATGCAATACATAATCTAGAAATCCTAAATCCATCGTTTATAAAGTATGAAAACGCAATCATTGAGTACATTATAAATTAGCTTATTAACAATAGGTAAAACATTTATGACTGTGTTTATTAACTACATACTAATGATTATTCATGTCAGAAACATGCTTTATTAATGATTAACTCACTATTAACTAATGCTTAACTGATGCTTAATAATAGTGTGTACTCATTATAAAGTGTTACCAAGGGGCGGTGAATGGCTGCCGGAGACATAATCGTCGTCATGGGGATGTACGGCGGACATGTGCCTAGGTTGCATTGCGGTGGGAGTGGGGATTGTGTGTGCATAGGTTTTCCGATCACAAATTGATCAATGACAAAATGATGTCCCTTAAACAAGCGCATTCAACATGCCCTCTATCTATGGGCGGCGGACATGCCACGAAATATTATCACTGCTAGGCAGGCGCGAGGTGGGGAGGGGGGGTTATGCGCGTCGTGCGCGTCTTCCAGATTTAATCCTCCACGATCACAATTAGATCGATGCTCCTTAAACAAGCCATGTATCCTGTATCAGCGGCAAAGAAGGTTATTATTTAATTATATTTAATTTAAAGCCTCCGCGATCATAATCTGATGTCTCTTCAGCATTCAGCCACTAACGGCGACGGCCGACATACTCTGAAGGCACCTTCATCACGGAGGTTGTTATTGACTTCCGAAGAAAGCCTGTAAAATAATCATAGTTTTTCAGGTCTACTTTGTTTATAAGTATCTCCATCTCACATAGTTTTTTTTCATTTGTGATCATGCTTTATAATGTGATTATCTTATTATTAGCATATTTATGTAGGAAAGAGTCTGGTACTCTAATATGTCCGCTCTAATAGAGCCCTAGTCTGGAAGCCGTGATTTATGTAGTTTGTGTCGGAACCAAATAGCGTTCCTATTTTCTGACCTGCAAAACAAAAGAGAAACATTGTATAAAATTGCTCGTGAGACTAAAAACATTGTATAACGTTACAAAACAACAATTAGTATTTCAATCAAACCGTACAGTTTGATGTAGAACAAAGACCTAACAAATAATAATACCAGTATGTACCAGTAGCATCTCCGATCTATACTTTAGCTTGAATCATCTCAGTTAGTCCTCAGTCTTACCAACTGAATACTAAGTAGCTACAGTATTTAGAAAGGATAGTTTATCCCCCCCCCCCCTAACTCATATGGTCCATCACCATTCAACTCAACAGATAATTTATAAGAAGTTATTTTTGATGTTACAGTGCCTTATGTTTGATTCTCAGCATTCACAAAATGACTAACAATCAATGTATTTCTTCTTGTTAGGCTAATGGACTAAAAGATAACATGGTGTCATCCAAAGAGAATAGTCGCCGACCACTATCATCTGGTGACATGGAGGGCATGTCAGGGTGTGGCCTTCAGACCATTTATCTTCATAAGAACATGCAAGGTTTTGGTTTTACTCTGCGACACTTCATAGTTTATCCACCAGACTCCTTCCTCCACAACTCCAAGGTAAGGAGATTGCAGATTCCACTTTTCATATAGTATTACCTTCAAATCAAACACAATCCCTTCTGGGCACTGATTGATCACTTTGTTTTTCTTTATAGTAATCAACTAAAGTTTAAATTAAACCAGTAAATAAGTAGACATTTGGTGTGTCTTGCAGTGATGTACAATATTAATGCAGTGAGTAAAGGCATCGATACACCAATCCAACATTAGCCAAATGTAGCTGACTACAACCGCCTGTGGCATGACCGTCGGCAGGTCACGCCAAAAAAATGACGGAAGTACACAATGCAACAGACACCAATTATTAAGTACTTTCTGTGCATGCGTGAGAAGTAATCCCCCTCCATATCATTGGCGGTGGCGGTATCACTATTCCTCATGGTTAGAAAAAGGCCACTTGAAACGCCCCCCAGACGCTCCCCAATGGAATCCGACGTTACGAAGGTGATTTATCCACCTTATTCCTACGCCACATGAGCCTTTGTGTGAATGTAGAAACCTGATTTCGGATTTTCATATTCATTCATGCAAACAGTGCATGCCAGCTCGTTTAAATGACCTAAACAATGTGGGAACCAGGGTTAGGAGGGTTGCTTTTAAAATGTATTACAATTACAAGTTACCTGCTAAAAAAAAATTGTTAGTTAAGTAATCCAAGTACCATAATATTATAATAAAGTAACCTAATTACTTTAGGATTACTCCAATACCAAGTATGCTCATAAAGACCAAATAAAAATAAATATCACTACAATAAATACAGTATTTCCATACAGTGCACCTCTGCTATTTGCAGGTGATAGGGACCGTGAATTGGTGGGAGGGAGATTTCTTCGGAAAGTGGAACTCACATTATGGTGGAGCGGGCCAGCAAAAAGCTCTAGTAGCGTGCCGTAGGACTCAGTCAGTTGCCTGCCTCCCCGACATGTACGGCTCAAGTAAATAACGGCGTCTCTCTCTCTCTCTCTCTCTCTCTCTCTCTCTCTCTCTCTCTCTCTCTCTCTCTCTCTCTCTCTCTCTCTCTCACTCTCTCTCATATTGTGGAAATCGTAATCCTTCGAAATAATCCAAAAATGTAATAAATGTACCTGTAATTTGATTACATGTTTTTTTCCCCTGTACTGTAACAGAATACAGTTTAAAAAATGTTTTTATTCTGAATACGTAACACTGGTACATGTATTGTGTCACTCCCCGAACCTTGTGGGAACACTAGTTTTCACATCTTAAAAAACATGACATCACAATCCCACTTCCTATAAACGTACCTGGGTGGGAAGATTACATAAGGAAGTGGCCGAAAATTATATACGGGTGTGTTTTAAACTACTTTGTCAGCTCTATTGCTTTGGATGGCGAGGCTATGAACAATCTAAAAAGCTCAGAAGAGGCGTATCAGTACCTACAGAATAATAAAGTGGGTTGTGTTTTGTTCAAAGAGGTTAGACACAGACACTGGCCGGGGCAGTTGAGTCTAACATTGGATGTAAACAAGCTTCGCCACTTGATGTCATAAACTGCAATCAATCTGAGCCCAAATTTATGCGAGCATCTCTACTTAAAAATCAATCGCTGCAAACCTCTCCAAAAGCGCTCACTCCAGTTTAATGGCAAACGCTTGCCGCCTATTATCTAAACAAAATATTCATGCGACCGTTCTAATTACTTCAGAGGTTTAATATTAAGGTGTCATGACTCGTGTGTCCCTCCCATACACATAAAAATCATACCTGTTGTTTTTTGCACCCGGTGAATCTTCTCCCATGGTAGCCTAATTGTCGCAAAGCAAGCAGGTTCGATGTGTGTGTTGTGGCGTGCTCTATGTCCACAAAATGAAACGATTCGAGCATCGGTGGTTGATAAGGCTTTTCAAATGAAGATTCTCAGACTAATTCCTCTGTGATCCTTATCCTTGGAAGCCTCTGGAAACGCATATTTCACAACAACATTCGTCCAGTGTGCCACATCAAAACATTGCTTTTTTTAGTCACAGATTCAACTTCTGCTTGGTCGTACAAACGGCAACGGTGTAGCAAATCGCAAAGTTGTGCAAATCATTTTCAAATACAACGGGGGCTTTGGATCATTTAGGGAGAATAAAAACATTTAAATAAACCGCTCCTTTTTGGCCAGAACCCGGAAGTGGAAGTTGGTTTCTATATTGTTCCCCCATGAGAGCCCCCTTGGAATAAGGTGGATACATTAATCAGATGGCGCAAACCAACGGCCAGATACTTTCAAACTTCTGATGTTGGATTGGTGTATTGAGGCTTTTAATCCTCCTCTAACCTAATCTGTTCTTTCCAAAGGACGAAGAGAATGGGAATGCAATTAAAAAATGTGAGTGCATTTTTTGTTTTAACACACAAATGTTCTTTTTTTTAACTTAGAAATGTCTAGTGTGTGAAATTTAACCACAAGAAGAATTAAATACCCATATTTTATATATGTAATGAACTCTGATACGTTGTAGCTTACTGTGAGTTACAACTGACTTTCAATCAAGTAGGCTACTGGAGAGAGAAGATAAAAGGTAGATGCTGAATTCAGATTTGAAATTAATAAATGCATAAGTAGGACCACTACAACGTCCAAGACTACTCCTTATATATTTTTTCCCATTTCTTAGAATTTCATGCCAATGAACATATTTTGCCTGGACCGAGCTGATCAGACCTGTCATTATCCAAATAATTTTGGACCAAACTCTTCATCAAGCTAAACATTTTTTAGATGTTCTTTTTATTTTAAGCTCAGTGATGTTGATGAACTATGAATGGATGTTCATGTGTGTTTGACGTAGGTGTTCAGCAGTGTCATCTGGAGGCAATGGACACCATTTTTGTGAAGAGCGTTAAAGAAAATAGCCCTGCTCATCACGCTGGGCTGTGCACCGGTAATTGACTCCAAAATGTTACTAATGTAACTATCTCATGCTTGGCTTGTTTCAGCTTTAAAGAAGCTAGGAAGTGGAGCGATCTCTATAATTTAGTCAAATTGACTAGTTGGAAAGAAAGGGGGACGAATATTTTTTAGGAGGAAAAAAACAAGTGTGTGACTTAAGTGATTGTACTAAATACCAGTGGCGAGCGGTCATAAATAAGCTATGAATGCGGTGCATTCCCAAGCCCTCCAATAAAATCATTGAAAATATTTATCTGTCAGCGTCCTCTATTATACAATACCTTACTTCTACTGCTTTGGTCTTAAACTCCTGTGTAATTTGTCCTGTTTTCCTCGCAGAGAGGTGGAAAGCCGACAGCTTGTTTCGCGCATACGCAATGAGAAATCAAGTTGTGTTAATTCCGAGCGGTTCTTTCTGTGTGTGCGCCTTTTGAATGGCAAAAAAACTGTCAGTAAAGCATTGACAACGTGCATGCGCATAATTGGCTTACTTGGTTTGTTCTCCGATAAACAGTACGTAGTTGAGAAGAGGCAACCGGCAAATTTTAACCCGGTATGGGAACCGGGTGATTAAAAAAAAAAATTACGGTGTCCTGGAGGTCTTTGGGCGGCCATATATCCCAAACCCTACGTCCTACCGGGGACATACGGGCATTCCCGGATTTGTCTCGGCGAGACCTTTCCAACTGTGTATGGCCTGTGTATGCCCGAAAAAGCTCCAGCGTTCTCGGCTGTGCTCCGCAGGCCTCCGGCCATGCCCAGGAATGCTCCAGCGAGAATATCATTTCAAGTGGCCGTTCTACTGAAGTAGCCTAATCATCACGAAAACGCGGAAGAATTTCATCCCTCACTTTCAAGCAAGGAGTTATGGGAAACATAAATGGCTAGCTGGATGTCCACAGGTTATCAAACTTTATTGTTGGTTGAAACCTCTTGCGGCTCTGCTGCAATGTCATTTTTTCCTCTCCCGGGTTGGGAAACTGGCTTTCGTGGGCACAAACCAGTTCCGAATACTGTAAATTCCAACGTATTGGCAAATTTGTGGGCATGTGAATTTGTCATTTCACTCACCACGGAGCTGGTTACATTACAGTGTGTGTGCATCAACCTGCGTCAGTCATGAATATTTCCGCTTAAATTTTATACCTACACAGTGGTATAAAATCATAATTAAATAATATTTAATATTAAAATAAATAAAAAATACCCCAAACATTTTCTGTATGTGTCACTATACAGCATACCCACTGTAAAATATCAAAATATCGCATACAGTGCATTTCAGTGTACCATTATATCTCTATACAATAAACATTGTCCATTAATAAAAGTCAATAAAATATAAAAGAAGAAAATATAAAGGTCTAAATAAGGCATGGATGACGGAGATAGAGAATGCATGTAAAAAGAAAAACATTTTATACAAAATATTTATTAAATTGAGAACTATGAAAGCTGAAACAAGACCTACAAAAATAAACTATTGAATATTATACAAACAAGTTATACAAGTTATACAAACCATGCATTACTAGAGCAGAATAAAAGCAACATACAAGAAATATAGAAAAAACGAAATCATACAATACATACATCTACAAAAAATAGATTATCCAGAATATTTTATAAAAGATAAAAATATTGTTATTGAAAAAATTTCCGACATAGCTAATGATTTTAATGAGTATTTTATTAATGTTAAAATACGTATTATTGTATCAACATAAAACCAATAAGGGGTTAGGATTAGATACATTTTTAACTTCCTCCTACCCCTTTTGAACATATAAACTCTTTTCTTTCTTCCTATTCTTGTTTTTCTTTTTTACTTCCACTTCATGTTTATATTTTCAATAAAACCAAACCAAACCTGAAAAAAAGGTCACTGCTCGCCACTGCTAAATACTGACTAGTATAGTTAGTAATGGTGTTGTATCCTTGTTAAAAATGATGTATAATTTATTGACTGGTTAATTTTGTAAATCCAGAGGGGCTTACTCAGAGAAAAGGGTTAAACTAATGTGTACAGCAACGTACACTTGTGGCAAAATGATTTTGGCACATATTTACACAGGTGGGCATGATTTTGGCACATATTTACACAGGTGGGCACAACTCTCAGCTTTCTTTCGACGAATGCTTTCGCATTTTCGGAGAGGGCTTTATGACGCGAAGCCTCATATAAAATAAATAAACTGACTGAGCACCAATTGAAGCAGGTTTACATCCGTTGGTCGGGGTCAGTACAAGCAGCCTTTCTCTTTGGGTTAATTTTTACAAGGTTTTGCGTCATAAAGCACTTGCCGAAAATGCGGAAGCACTTGCCGAAAGGTGGGTGACGTCAATAACGGGAAATTATGAATGACGGTAGTGCCCACCTCTGTATATTTGTGATGTGTTTTCTCAAAATCAGGCGTACGTCGCGGAGATGAATTTTGAATGCGAAAATCAAGTCGTTTGGACGTTTTGGAGCTTTCTAAAAAAAAAAAAAAACATCCTTAAGGTCTCTATTTTCATTTCCCAGCAGCAAAAAAGTTTAAATTGTAATATAAGTTTATAAAAATAAGCAATTAGTAAGTAATGTACATCGTAACTTGGGTGTGTTTTTAGCCGCATCACTGGCACCTGCTTCTAAACAAACAGCGTAGTTCCTTGCCTCTAATGTTACTTCACAAATGATTTATATAAATGGACATAGCACCAAATAAAATTTGAAATACACCATAATGTGATTGTGTAGTCCAGCAGAACACACAAGTATACCTGTGTCGACAGCAGGCTTGCAGAGCGAATGTCGTCATTATGGCAAAGGTTTGTAATCCAGACAAAGAGATCATCCTCAATTGCAGGATCTTTCTTTAACATGCCTATTTCTCCTTTTAATTTAATGTATTTGTGCATTAAAACAAAGTATGTCGCAAAATCACCAATCACCAAATAATCTCCGAGCGCAAGCCCCTGCTGCTGCCTACCGCTCCTTCAGTGGATGGGTCTAATGCAAAGAACGATTTTCACCCCACTTAGATGGGCGTGACAATCAGTGGTACGTTAACCTTTAACTTTGACCTTTAACAATCATGAGGGAATTAAACGCTCTTACATGCAAGTGCGTCCCTGCACACAAGTATAGTACAGCGAGTCGGGTTGAAGTGGAATGAAATAATGAATGAATGAAGCTGTATGAAATGATCAAATGTAATAATCTAATGTAAATAATGTGATGTTTTGATCACTCCTCAATGTCGTGATTTCCATGAGACGTCTATAAAAGGATGACACGCCAGTGACGCCACATCATCAATGTGTCACAAATGAAGCATCTGCCTGGTTTGCAGTATCACCACTCCATGCTCTTTGAAGTTGGATGGAATTTAAATCAAATATGAGCTTTGATAAATACTTGAAGATGAAAAGATGATCGCACTATCACAATGGTCTTTCCAAAGCTCCCTACCCCCTTGAATGCAAAAAAAAAAAAAAAGGATTGAAATGAACCATCAAATAATTCTTATGTTATTTATGTGGCCAAATGCATTTGAAGAAAATTTTAATATATATGAATTAACCATCACAGGCCAAAGCTAATGTCAACTCATCTTTTAATTGACCCAAAATTCTTACATCAAGTTTCCCATTGCGGTTTAAACACACACGCACGCATGCACACACACACGCACAAGTTTCTACAATACAACAAGCAAACTTTGGCAGATGATGCCTCAGAGGTGAATTTTAGCTTCAAAGTTTGTGTTACTGTAAGTTAAGTTACCAAAGGCAAACAAAGAACGATTTATCAAGACCAATGTTTGTGTGTGTCTCAGGTGACAGGCTAGTCAAAGTGAATGGGGAGAGCATTTTAGGAAAAACCTACTCTCAGGTGATTAGACTCATTCAAAATGGGTAAGTGGACACTGTGCAAATGAGACAATAATTTGTTTTTGTCTGCATCATATCTGAATAATGTTTATTTTGTTTCTGCATTGTTGTAGTGAAAATAATTTGGAGCTCTCTGTTATGCCAAAAGATGAAGATGTTCTGCAATTGATAAGTGTGAGTATTTTGTTTTTCTCCTTCCCTCTCACAGCTTCTATGTATCATTGTGAATTTTGTCTTCATCATTTACTTTTTCAAAATAACAGAAAAGGAAAAGCGCCACAGCAAAGGTTTATACTTCATACAAAGAATCTAGTAGCACCCCCTTTGGCAAGGATCAGAGGTGTCAGCATGATTGGGTAATGGCTTGTTCACACTCATTATTAGGAAATACTAGGTGTTGCAAATTTCAAACATTTATACTGTAAATACCCAGGCACTCCTTACCCTGTCCCCAACAATTAGCAGCTATGGGTGAACCTCGGAGTTCGAATTTTTCATAACTCCTACATACGTGACTTCGACCCAAAAAGTCGGAGAAAAAATGCCTCAGAGTTTGTCCTCATTCTCGGAGTGCGAACACCCGAGTCAAGCCGAGTGATGCCGAATACATATGTCACGGTAGTCGAGATGAGGTGCTGCTCATTGTGAGCCACTACCGGAGGCAGTGAAGTGATCTCAATATCACTTCTTAAATTTGCTGTGCTCTCATCAGTGGCTTTATTTTTGACACACTGCACTAAGCTGGTCTAGATTGTTACTTGTGTGTGTTATACAAAATACACAACTTAGCTTCACACAGTGGCGGAGCCAGACTTGTATAAATAGGGGGCGGGGGGGGGGGGGGTGCAGGTAGGGGCCAAGGTTACTTAGTATGCGTATCCAAAGATTATGCCAAATACCTTTGTTTTATAAACAATTTCGGAGTCTCTAAATGTTGAAATATATTTAAGTACATATGGATGGATTATAGCACACAGGAGATTTTTGCCCATATAGGTGCTGGACAAAATGTACAATATTCAAAAAATGAACAATTAACAGTGTTTAACATAAAGAAATTTGCAATTTGTTTGAAAATGTAAATTTGTTTTGTTTAAGGAACAAGTCATATTTTCTTGTTTCATTTTCCACACACCCTATGGGCAAACAAATAAATTTGTTACTCCTAGCACTTTATTTTCAATAAATTGTTTTGTGTGTGATGTTTAAATCTCTTATTTTGAAATCTATGCTTTTAATTTGGAAGGTCGCTCCATACTTCTGTTTCCTGTTTCACGTCTTTGTTAGTTATTCAGCTAATGGATTTATTTTTAGCTTGTGCAAAACAACGTTAACTTATTGATGTCCATTCAAAAGAATCTATCTGAATATAAAAGATATTTTAAACAGTCACATCATGAGGAAACCAACATGACATTGCCAAAACGGGTCATCTTGATGCTCTGATCTGAAGTGTCTTGATAGGACTCGGAAAATTATTCTTGTCCAGACTCCTATTGTGGATTACAACATATTGTGGTACATAGCGCCACCGACTGTGCAGGAGGGGCATAACAATTAGTAGGCGTCTGATTGAGAAACAAAAAAAAAGAAGGGAGGTTGCACTGGCAAGACGTGCGCCGGTGCCGTGATAGGTCCAATCTTTTTTTTTTCTTCTTCTTTTTCTATAAAGAGCTCAGTATTGTTCATTCGGAAATGTCATCATCATTGCTCTTTTATTTAATTTTTTTATTTTTATTTTTTATTTTTTTAATATATATATATATACATACATACATATATATATAAATATATATATATATATATATATATATACATATATATATAAATATATATACATATATATATAAATATATATATATATATATACATATATATATAAATATATATATATGTATATATATATATATATATATATATATATATATATATATATATATATATATATATACATATTTTTTTTGTATGTGGGTGAGTATGTGTATGTGCGTGCGTGCGTGTGTGCGTGCATGCGTGCGTGTATTTGTTAGCTCACCAAAAACCTATTAGAAAAAGTCTCATACCGTTCACCTAAACCGAACACCGCCGTCAGGAGACCCGAGTGGACCCGAGGGGACCAAAGAAAACCAAGGAAGGTGAAATCCAGCACCGACCAGACACCACCCACCGGGCCACCCACCAGAATTCTTCCCCAACCCAAGAAACATCTAAATTCCAACAAATCCAAAAAAAAATAAAAAATAAGGGAGACCTCAAGAGACCGAAGGAGAGAATGAGGGAAGGAAGGAAGGAAGGACAGACAAAGCCGAGTGAGATCCACAGACACCAGCCTCCACCGATTCAATGACCTGAGGAGGAAGCAGATTGTGTCTGAGTTTCGGTAGATGCTGGTGTGGTGGATCTGGCATGCATGAAAATCTCCACCAAAGAGCGGAGCCGTCGACCCCCGCCAGGACAGAGCAATTGCAACACCTCAGGGCCCCCCAGGCCGCGGCAGCGCCAAAGGACGACCCCCAGGCCCCGCCAGGGCCACCGGCCGGAGAGCAAACCCAGGAGCAGGAGCGCCCCCCCACCCCAACACGGCCCGCGCCCCCGACCCAACGCAGCAGGACGGGGCACCGCAGGCCCGCCAGGCACCCCACCGGCCC
The DNA here is from genome assembly GCF_054856555.1 of Leptonotus elevatus. Classification (NCBI taxonomy): domain Eukaryota; kingdom Metazoa; phylum Chordata; class Actinopteri; order Syngnathiformes; family Syngnathidae; genus Leptonotus; species Leptonotus elevatus. The sequence goes on from NC_141258.1 coordinate 16,152,282, forward strand.
CCAACCCCCGCACCCCCACGACCCCCCCCCGGCCCCCCATCCACCCCAACCCAGCCCCAGCCGCCCCCAAGTCCCCAATCCCCCAGACACCCCCCACCCCCAGCACCCCCCGGGAAGGCCCCGGTCGTCACCCCAGCGTTCTTTGTGGAAGTTAACCCCTGTTACTGAGTCCGCCAGCTCGCCGACTGGCGAACTCTACCCCTAAACTGTGAATGTGACCCCACCCAGTGTATATACAAGTGTGTGTGTGTGTGTGTGTGTGTGTGTGTGTGGGGTGCATTAAAATTAGGAGCAGGTGAACCGGAGCCAAGGGAAATGATATTCCCACGCTCCGATCCACCCGCCTCCCAAGCATGTTACTGAGTGTATGTGGTTCATTAAAAAAAATAGATAGGGGGTGGGGGGGGGGACACGGACAGGGGACCGCAGCACTGCTCTATACCGCGGTCCCCAACCGATGGCACCCCCACAAGCCCCCCCCCCCCAGTTGTGTGGTGCATTAAAATTGGAGGGGAGTTGTAGGGTGAAGACGGTGTTTCCACCCTACCCCACCCCCCAAAGTGTGTTATGTGCCCTATATGTCTATAAAAGTGTATTGTGCAAACCTAGTGTAGTGAGTTAAGAGGAGCGACCAGCGGGGCCCTCCCCAACCGGGCAGGGGCAGGAGGCGCACCCGCCCACCAAGCCCCCACCCACCCCACCGGGACCCCGGCGGGCATATGGGACCAGCCCGGCGGGGCGATAGGGCTCGCCCCCCGGATACTGGGTCCCGCCCGAGGTGACAGGACGCCCACCGGAGCGGGGCGGGCACGACATCAAACCCCAGCCACCCCCGCCGGCCCCCGGAGCACCGAGACCCGGGCCATGGATGGAGCACCCGGCCCAGGGGAGGGGAAGGAAGGCATACCGGGAAGGGGGAAGGGAGGGGGGAAGGAGACGACAAGAAGGGCAGGGGGCAGCGGCAGGGCCGCAGAGAGAGGGGGAGAGGAGGAGGAAGGGTGACGAGGGAGAAGAGACAGGGAGGCGGAGGACGGGCGGGGAGAGGTGGGGAGGGAGAGGCAGCAAGGGGGAGGAAGGGGGAGGGGAGAGTGAACCACCGGGCACCCCGGCGGCCCACAAGCCCCGAACCGCGTCGCCGGGCCCAGAGCGACGGACCGCGCCGAAACGGCGCCGCCCCAGACACCAGGGAAAGCCCCGCAACACAGCACCCCCCAAGAGACCCAGGGAACGGCCAAGACGCAGCCGCCACCCAGCAGCCAACAGAGGGGCAGACCCGCCCACGCCCAGCCAGGGGGGACAGCACCCACAGAATTAACCCACTGGCATGCCGTGAATCCGAATATCAACCCCTGGTGCCCATCGGAGGCGAATCCGCTCGATCCCGTTGGCAGCAGCCGGGTTCCTGACTATAAAAACACAACCATTAGTTACAAATTGCCAAATACAGAAACATCAATGCAAGTTATCACGCTGCTGTGGCTCTCGCTAACAGGCAGAATTAAGTAACCAGGTTTAGGTTAAAAAAATCTATATACGTAGACCATGTTTCTTTAAATTTTGACATTTGGTTTTTATTTGAGGCAGATATTTTTTCCATTAAAATGTGATTTATGAGGAGGTTAGACCATTGGTCGATATTCAGAGTTTGTTTATTTTTCCAGTTAACAAGAATTGTTTTTTTTGCGATAGTAAGGGCTACAAGTATAGATTGAAATTGTTTATGTGGTAAGTCAGTTGTTGTTAAGTCACCTAGCAAACACAAGTTTGGAGAGAACGGTATCCTACAGTCCAAGACAGCGGAAAGTTTTTCTAAGACTTTAGTCCAGAAACACCTAACCGGAGTACATAACCATAAAGCATGAAAGTAAGTGTCTGTAGTGTTTTGTAAACACTGGAGACAAATGTCGGAGTCTGAGAGTCCCATTTTCTTCATCATATATTGAGTAATGTATGTTCTGTGAATAATTTTATATTGGATAAGTTGTAAATTTGTGTGTTTTGTCATTTAAAAACGTTTTCACAAACTTGAATCCAAAAGTCAGATTCCGGCGCTATAGACAAGTCTGTTTCCCATTTCAAGATGGGTAAAGACGTTTTATCAGTATATGAAAGTAACTTATATATTTTTGAGAGTTTTTTTGTTGTTGTCGGAGAAAGCTTGGTAATATCTTTAGCTAAAACAGGTGGTTGGAGCGTACCCTGAAGTGTTGGAATTTGTTTCTTTATCATACTTTTAACTTGCAAATAATGTAAAAAGTTTCCGTTTTTTATTTTGTATTTTTGGAGCAAGGATGTATATGATATAAACATATTATCTGAGAAGAGATGGTGGAGATGTGTAATTCCTTTCTGCTCCCACACATTCAAATAAAACGATTGGTTGTTAATTTGAAAGTCGGGGTTATGCCATAGAGGAGAAAGCCCGCAGGGCTCCACTTGGGCTTTTGTCATTTCTAGTGCCTTCCACCAGGCAGTCAGGGTGGCGGAAATCATTGGATTTTTAAAGCAGTTATGTCGCTTAATCGATGTTGTAATAAAGAGTAAATCTAGGAGTCTGAGGTTATTACAATCCTTCTGTTCTAGTTCCAGCCAACAGTTAGTATCTCTATTGGGTTGTGCCCATAAAATAATATATTGTAGCTGGTTGGCTATATAATAGTGCATAAAATTTGGTGCCTCTAGACCTCCTTTGGATTAATTTTTCTGAAGAGTAGATAGACTAATCTTTGCTTTTTTTTTATTCCAGTAAAATTTTGTAACGGCTGAGTCCAACAACTGGAACCAGTTTGCCGTAGGTTTAAATGGAATCATTGAGAAAAAAATAGTTTATTTTGGGTAAAACTTTCATTTTAATAGTGGCTATTCGTCCTATTAGAGAAATAGGAAGATTATTCCAGCGCTCCAAGTCACTATGAATGCTATCCAGAAGTGGAGTAAAATTTAAATTAATTAAATCAGTTAATTTAGGTGAGATTTTTATGCCTAAGTATTTAAAATTACCTATAGGAAATGAGTAGTGTGGGTCCTGGCTTGCAGGGTTCCATGAGTTTTCTGTAATAGGTAGAAGTGTTGATTTTGTCCAGTTAATAGAATAGTCTGATAACTGTGAGAATTTAGTTATTAAGTTAAATACTTCCCCTAACGAAATAGCAGGCTTTTCTAAATAAAGTAAAATATCATCGGCATATAGATTAATTTTATGTTCTGTTACCCCAGAGTGAATTCCTTGAATCCTTCTTTCCTGGCGTATGGCTAATGCAAGCGGTTCAATAAATATTGCAAATAATAAAGGCGACAGTGGGCATCCCTGTCTTGTGCCTCTCTGTAGAGTAAAACTCTGAGATATAATCCCATTAGTAGTAACAGTAGCTTTAGGAGAATCATATAATACTGACACCCAGTGAATAAATGACTTCCCAAAGCCAAATTTATTTAAAACAGCAAAGAGGAAGGACCAGTTAACTTTATCAAAAGCTTTTTCTGCATCCAATGATATAATAACTGCCTTTTTATCATGCCGCTGTGACATACTAGGTCCAATCTTATTTGAGCAGGGACACGTGCCACCCCGGCCTCCCCTCTGGCTCCGCCGGTTGGCACCACTAATGTAGTGTAAATCAAGTCTATTAATGATTAAATTAAAGAATTAATTGATTATTTAAATGGAGGAGACTTTAATATTTCAATTAAACTCTTTCGGGGCACCACATTGGTTTGTAGATAGCTTTACCAGGATAACAGATGCTAACCGCTGTAAATCAGTCTACTACATTTGAATAGTTTATGAGTTTGTTTTTCAATTTAGTGGTTAATATAAAAATGTGTAATGTTTATAAATGTTCTAAATTTCCAGGCTTAAGGAATTGCTTTAGCAATGGTCAGGTCAACCCTTCCCTCCTTGCTAGTATATCTTGAGACTTTACTTAGCGTATGATATCAAGGTTCAATCAATCAACCCATGACTGATATGATCAGAAAGTAACCCAACGTTTCTACTGTTACTCTTTTCCATGCACTAAAAAAAATGTCAATAAGTGAGGAATGCCCACAAACATGAAACACATTCACAGTAAAGCATAGTGTTAACATTTTTAGAATGGCCAGCATCATAGTTCTTTGATCTGTTGCAAAAGAAGACGCACAGGCGGGTTCTTGAACAAGTCTCTCTCGACGTATCATCATCTCTCTCTCTCTCTCTCTCTCTCTCTCTCTCTCTCTCTCTCTCTCTCTCTCTCTCTCTCTCTCTCTCTCTCTCTCTCTCTCTCTCTCTCTCTCTCTCTCTCTCTCTCTCTCTCTAACTGCTCTAATTGAATTTATAGGCTTGAATGTTGGTGTGAAAAACACCATTGCAAAGCTCCAAGTTCACTCAAAGACAGAAAGAAGATATGTGGTTATAAACCTCCTTTTTATTGTATGACTGCTTTCAGCAGTTACACTGAGGTTATTCCGATTCGTTATTTCGCCTCACTTTTTCGGCATCGTTCAACACCCACGTACAACATACGATTTACAATTCCAATTTCAACTTGCCCCAAAAATTCAGGCCACCCGGGCTCATATTTTTCTCATTCAACATACATTTTTCACACAATTTAACATTTAGTATGAAAAGTTCTCCCCATTCATTTTCAATGGTACTGACTGACTGAAGTCAGTATTCCACTCATCATCGTTCACAGATGTTTGGTACTTGTGCAAGTAACCAGGAGGTTTATGCATATATACCTACACCTTATGATTTCACTTAAATTATTAAACGCCTAATATCCTCATTCAGCTTTATTGATAGCTTTCAGCATTATACCACAGTATTCAATATAATTATGCATTGTTTCATTACTTTTTTGTCACTTACAGTTTTATTAATGTTATTAGTTTTTATAAATTTTCAAACAGTTGCACACTATCAGCACAAACACAAACCATAAACAAACAAAAAAGACAACAAGAAAAGAAACAAACAAAACTAAAATAATATGTCTTGGGCGTCGACAACCAGTCTTATCATATTTGTTCACTTGTCGTCCTTTTTTCTGAGAGAGCTCAGTATTGTTCATTCGACGTATCATCTCTCTCTCTCTCTCTCTCTCTCTCTCTCTCTCTCTCTCTCTCTCTCTCTCTCTCTCTCTCTCTCTCTCTCTCTCTCTCTCTCTCTCTCTCTCTCTCTCTCTCTCTCTCTCTCTCTCTCTCTCTCTCTCTCTCTCTAACTGCTCTAATTGAATTTATAGGCTTGAATGTTGGTGTGAAAAACACCATTGCAAAGCTCCAAGTTCACTCAAAGACAGAAAGAAGATATGTGGTTATAAACCTCCTTTTTATTGTATGACTGCTTTCAGCAGTTACACTGAGGTTATTCCGATTCGTTATTTCGCCTCACTTTTTCGGCATCGTTCAACACCCACGTACAACATACGATTTACAATTCCAATTTCAACTTGCCCCACAAATTCAGGCCACCCGGGCTCATATTTTTCTCATTCAACATACATTTTTCACACAATTTAACATTTAGTATGAAAGTTCTCCCATTCATTTTCAATGGTACTGACTGACTGAAGTCAGTATTCCACTCATCATCGTTCACAGATGTTTGGTACTTGTGCAAGTAACCAGGAGGTTGGGGGTTTGAATCCCACCTCCGACTGTATACTGCAAATTTTTTCATGGACAAGTGATATGCATATATACCTACACCTTATGATTTCACTTAAATTATTAAACGCCTAATATCCTCATTCAGCTTTATTGATAGCTTTCAGCATTATACCACAGTATTCAATATAATTATGCATTGTTTCATTACTTTTTTGTCACTTACAGTTTTATTAATGTTATTAGTTTTTATAAATTTTCAAACAGTTGCACACTATCAGCACAAACACAAACCATAAACAAACAAAAAAGACAACAAGAAAAGAAACAAACAAAACTAAAATAATATGTCTTGGGCGTCGACAACCAGTCTTATCATATTTGTTCACTTGTCGTCCTTTTTCTGAGAGAGCTCAGTATTGTTCATTCGACGTATCATCTCTCTCTCTCTCTCTCTCTCTCTCTCTCTCTCTCTCTCTCTCTCTCTCTCTCTCTCTCTCTCTCTCTCTCTCTCTCTCTCTCTCTCTCTCTCTCTCTCTCTCTCTCTCTCTCTCTCTCTCTCTCTCTCTCTCTGTTTGGGGTCTTGTTATGCAAAAGCCAGTGGGATGTATTGCAGTGAAAACTTAATCTTCACCATACCTTTGCCGGAGGTTGGATGAACTGCTTAGAATATTACACGCTCAATCAGCTGCAAGTCAATTACCTGACCTGCAGCTGATTGAGCGTGTATTTTATTTGTTGGAGAAAAACAAAAAAAGGGACCTGATGGTGTAGTGGTTAACGCGCTATACCCAATAAGCGGGAGGTCTGCGGTCCGAACCCACTCAGGTTCGTGTTTTTTTCCCCTTCTTTTCTTTCTTTCTTCCCTCTTCTCCCCTCATTCTCCACTACGATTTCTTGTGGCAAGGAGCCGTTTTGTTTCAAATGTTTATTAAAGAATTGAACATCCATCCAATTTCCACATGTAAAGAAGACACGGTTGTACTACAACGGCTTGCTGGCCTTGCGTGGTCACACTAACTTCTCTTGATGTTACAACTTTTGCTGATTTATGTGAGTTATTGATCTTGGAGCAGTTTAAAAATATGCTTCCGTCATGTATTGCTGCGTTCGTTAACAAAAGAAACACTAAAACTGTATCTCATGCGGCTATGAGTTACTACGCAAGACAAACTTCCGCGAGCAGGCTGTCGGAGGAGGCAGCCGCATGATCCAGCAGGAGCCATTGCGTTCAGGGGTGGTCGGTTCATTTAAATCCAGTGATGGGGCACGCCACTTCGACAAAGTGGATGGAACGCGATGTAGTTTTGACAAGAGCAGGATGTGTAATTACTGTAAGTGGGTCTTGCAATCTAGGAGTAAGATGGTCAAACCAAATGTAAAGCCTGCAGCGGCAGCAGTGCCCGTCAGCTGCAGAGGTTCTGAAATTCCTGTCCCCGTTTGTGAGCCCGATGTTTTGGCTGCTTATAGATCATTCATTCGGGATAGTTTTGTGTCTTTGGTGGGCAGTGAGCTACCGGTCCCTGTCAAAATCTTGAGGGATACGGGGGCTTATGATTCTTACATTGTGGGTTCTGTACTGCCTTTTTCTGATCGGACTGACACAGGAAGACTGCATTCTCAGCCGCGGGATGGGTTTGACAGTGTTGCCCATTACCCTGCACAAGGTGTTTCTCGATTGTGAACTGATGTGGGGTGAGGTGTCCATTGGGGTTTGGCCCGCATTGCCCATAGAGGGAGTCCATTTGATATTGGGTAATGGCTTGGTTGGTGGTAGGGTGTGGTCTGATTGACCCCCTCCACCTTTGACATTCCATCCTGTGGATAATGTGTCCTTGACGGGTTCTCCTGGGCAACAGGAGATAGTCCCAGCATGTGTGTTGACACGTGCCATGCGGAAGACTACGGCCAGGACGCCCAGTGAGGATGATGGGGTCATGGTGGAGGTCCCCCCACTTTCTGATTTTCCTATTGCTGTATCACCCTGTGAGCTAGTGCAAGAGTAGCAGACTTATCCTTCCTTGTAGGAGGTGTTTGGTTGAGTTCTTCCAGCAGCTGAAGTGAAAGACGTGGCCACTGGCTACTGTCTGCAGAATGGCTTACCGTTCAAGTGGACGACTCTGTGGGAGAGGCTTTTATTCCAGTTAGTGGTTCCGGCTAAGTACCCACCCTTGGTGCTGAAGGTGGCCCATGGTGATGGTGGACACTTCGGTGTCAGGAAAACATATTTGCATGTTCTGAAACATTTCTTCTGGCCACGTATGAAAAGAGATGCTTCTGTTTTCATCAAAACCTGTCATGTTTTTCAGTTGACAGGGAAACCGAACCAGACTGTGAAGCCTGATCCCCTGCAGCCGATACCAGCCGTAAGTGAACATTTTGAACACCCGGTGGTCGACTGTGTTGGCCCTTTGCCAAGTTCTGGCAGTAAGTATTTACTTACTGTGATGTGCCAAAGCATGCGTTATCCGGCTGTGTATCTGCTGAGGTACATTACAGCTAAATCTGTCGTGAAAGCGCTCACTCAATTAATCTCTTTATTTGGTATTCCCAAAATTGTCCAAATTGATCAGGGCTCCAATTTTACATCCCATATGTTTGGGCAGGTCCTGAGAATGTTGGAAATAAAGCATAACAAGTCCTCAACTTATCATGCGCAAAGCCAAGGTGGGCTGAAGAGATTTCATTAAACCTTGAAATCTTTGCTTCGTGTGTACTGCACAGTGATGGACAGGGACTGGGAAGAAGGTCTTTCTTGGTTGATGTTGGCTGCGAAAGAAGCAGTCCAGGAAAGCGTGGTCCACTGTCTGTCCTCAAGGAGGATTGGGTGGAGACGGGACCTCCCAAAAATTTGATAGATTTTGTTAATGGGTTCCGCCATCGCTTGTTTGTCGCTGGTGCCTTGGCGAAGGAAAAATTACAGGTGGCCCAGCACAAAATGAAAAAACGTATGACTCAGCATGACATGAGTTCAGTCCAGAAGATCAAGTTCTGTTTCTTGTACCTGTTGTGGGCTCCCCATTTGAAGCTAAGTTCTCAGGTCCCTACAGTGTTGCAGAAAAGTTGTCTGGGCTTAATTACGCAATTTCCACACCAGGCCGTAGACAATCCAGAGCTATATCACGTTAATTTGCTTAAACCTTACTATAAGCGTGAGTCCTGCCCTGCGTCAGGTGGTAGCTCTGGGTTTGTGCATTAGCCGTGAGCTCCGTGTTGGAGGGTTCAGAGCAAGAACTCAGAATCACTTTGTAATTTAGTTCAAATTCTGTTACATCTGCCCGAGTCTAAGCGTCGCGAGTTATCAGAGCTAATTAATGGGTATCCATGGGTATGGTTTATTTGGCGATGAGGCCATCGCGTACCGACTGGATCGAGCATGACATTGACGTCGGTGACGCGCCTCCCATTAAACAAAGGTTTTATCGCATGACCCCCGCCAAACTGGAACATTTTGATTCTGAAATCAATTACATGATTGAGAACGGAATTGCTGAGTCATCCTTTTTAAGTTGGGCATTGCTATGCATTTTGGTACAAAAAGTTGACAAGACACCTAGGTTTTGTACAGACTTTAAAAAGGTTAATGCAATGTTACACAATCCGACTGTTTTCCATTGCCTAGAATGGACGACTGTATTGACCGAGTTGGTTCAGCCAAATTTGTTAGTAAGTTTGATTTGCTCAAAGGTTACTGGCAAGTTCCTTTGACCAAACGTGCACAGGACCTCTCCGCGTTTTCACTCCGTCCGGGCTATTCTTCTACAGCGTAATGTCGTTTGGACTGAAAGATGTTCTGGCAACTTTCCAACGATTAATGAACCGCATTGTAGCTGGCCTTGAAGGTTGTGCAGTCTATTTAGATGACTTGGTGGTTTATAGTGACACACGGCAATTACATCTGCAGCGGAACCGAGCACTTTTTGAGAGACTTGCGTTGGCGCAACTTACAATAAATTTGGCTATGTGTGAATTTGCGATGGTGAAGGTGACATATCTTGACCGTGTTGTAGGACAGGTTTGTGTCGCTCCATTTGAGGTAAAAGTTCTTGCAGTCTCGTAGTTTCCTAGGCCTAGCACTAAGAAGGAACTGCAGCGATTTCTGGGGTTGGTGGGTTACTACAGGAGTTTCTGCAAGAATTTCTCGTCCGTTGTTTTCCCATTAACGGAGTTGCTAAAAGGAAAAGCAAAATTCGTCTGGTCTTCTGCATGCCAACAGGTGTTTGAGATTGTGAAGCGCCTGCTCTGCTCTTCTCCTGTGTTAGCAGCCCCCTGTTTTGACCAGCCATTCATGCTGGTGGTGGATGCCAGTCAGGTGGGCGCTGGAGCAGTCTTGCCCTAGTAGTATATACCGATCACAACCCCCTGACAAAGTATTTTCGGTCACCCAACCAAAGGTTGGTTAGGTGGTCCTTATTTTTGCAAGGTTATGACCTCACCATTTTGCACATTAAAGGTACGGAAAACATCATGGCTGATGCATTGTCTCGTGCACCTGTGCCATGACTGCTTTTAGTTCCTTTTAGTTCCCTATGATTATCGATGCCTTGCGTGCTGTATTGTTGTGGTCGCTCTGCTCTGCTTTTGATTCATTCATGAAAGTGTGCTCCCCTGTTAATTTGTCATGGCTTATGAGCCGGGTCATGACAGTGTATAGAGACAAAAAGATGACATTTGTGTCAATGTCACAATATTTATGGCCCTGCCTGGTAGATGATCATTAGGATCTGCTTCAATGCCCGTTGAATACTCCTTTGTCAACCCGCTCAACCTCCCTCAATAACAATGGCTTCACTCTCTCTGTCCTTAGGCGTGCTCCCAGGAGGCCTGCTTGCAAGACAATGAGACATTTTCAGTCAAGGACCATAATCTCCCTGAGCCCCTCCTACGTTATTGTTCCTCCACCAATCCCAATTCCATTGCTTCACAGCTAGGCCACAAACTTAACAGTGCCCTGGACAACTGTCAGTGCAGACCCAGCCCAACAACGTCACTAATGGACAGCCACCATGTTGTTACTTCAACAAATAACTGGAGAAGAACGCCTGAGGATGTCAGTGACAAATTTGTCACAACAGCGAGACACCATGGCCGCTCCTCCTCAGCCATCAGTGCACTCGACTTTCATTTTTTTAACCACAATGCTGCCATCGCGTCTGCAACTCCACCATGCAAAAGTAGCCTGCCAGCCTCTGGTCACATTCTTACTGATTCCCTTTGCCACCAAGCATTGTCAAACTGGTACTGCTGCCAAGCTGAGGTTGCTGAGCACCCGTCCCCTCGCCATAGCAGCATACCTCAGGATTGTTTAGAAGTGCCGGGATTTTACTCTGGACCTACATATTCTGCCATTGTTTCTTCAGAGACCGAAAGGCGACATCATCAAACTGATGCAGCTTTTCATGAATCCTACTTGCTTGGGGAATGGGGTCATATTTCAAATCCAGTAAGAATGTCATGCTCAGAGAGTTTGCTGGCAGCGTATGCAACGTATGAGTATAACTATGGCCGCTCTGTTGAAACACTAGAAAAAGCCTCTGCAATTGTCCCACTGTGTTCAGAGAGTTCTTCCATGTTTAGCCAACAAAAGCATCAGAAAGCCACAGAAGGGAATGAACACCAATTCAAAAGACCCTTCCCTCTAACAGTATCCTCCACGATGTCTCCTTGTAATAGGCAATCAGGTCAGCAGGTAGCTGAACCCCAAACAAGGCAAATGACAGATGAGATGGTGGGTGACAAAAATGGCAGCCCATCAATGTCTTACGAAAAGCACCATCTCCTCCAACATGCACAGACTTTAAGAGAGTCAGTCAACTGTGGCCCCCACTTCAGCTGCAGTCAAGACAGCAGAAACAGTGCTTCCACCAGTGAAGAAATGGTGACACATGCACAATGGTTTACTACCCTACCTGCATCAGAGGACATAACTCATATTGGGTGCAATAGAGATACCATCTCCCCAGTGGCTCTCAAACCTCCAAAGCCTCACAGAACCCCTGCTCAAACTCATACAGATCCCCAGTCGCCTGAGTCCTCTTGTGGAAACCCCTCTCCTGTCTTGGTTGGTCCTGGCTCCAGTCGCAGCACGAATGGCAGCCTGGCGCAGCAGGCATACAACTCCCTGTCCTCCATTCCATTCATAGGTTTGTGTTAATTCACTAACTAGACCTTTGATCAGAAAGTTGTCAGTCATATAATGCTCTCTCAAATAAAAAAAATCCATTGGAAACCATATGTTACTATATTAACAGACAATCCCCAATACTGTTTATACATACGAGTCCATAACTATAAAGGTAATAGGTGTGCAGAGTAACAACACCACCAATGTCCCAATACAGCATTTCTGCCATAATCTGTGTACTTTATTTCGGGAAAATCTTTGGCTGAATTTGCACTGCATGGGTCAAGTGATGTCATTTGAATATGCATCATGCTAGTGAAAAGAGAAACATGCATTGAATTCTTCACAAATACATATAAAGTCTAGTCCAAATTAATTCCTCTGGCAATATGTTTTGGGTTATTGTCATGCTAGAAGCAGTGGTGTAAAACTACATCATGTAAGTTAGTTAGGACTAAGTATTAAAGTAACTTGGCTAGCGTTATTTAGACCTAAAAATAAGGGAAGAGGGGGGAAGCTTCATAGACACTGAGATTATCTCTAGTCTGGGAATTTATTAAAGTTACATTTATCTAGCAGTCTGCATAAAAGTCTTTGCAAACTGGGTTAATTATACAATTACTGAAACTAACAATCACGCGGTTTCCCTACATTTTTATAATAGGGTTAAATTGCTAACGTTACATTTCCTTAAGTTAGCCAAGCTGACACGTACAATTTAACTACAATGCGACAAAGTCCTCCTCTCTACAGTCATCTTGCCATTAGTTTAAAACAATGATTCATTTGGAAACGACTCTAAAACTTACCACATTTTTAACCAATCTTCATCACTGATACCTATATTGAATTCAGTTTCCCACTTGTCTTTAATTTTAGGTGTGGTGACTCTTTTGTCATTCATTAGTAATTTATTGGGACGAGATAATTCTTAGGCTACTTTAAAACAAATATTTGTTAGTCATAATTAGTGTCACCCTGCTCTCATTCCCAGAGGAAATCCCCTGTATTTGTTTTTTGTAATGATCTCTCATCTGGAGGTAGCGAAAAAATCTTGTTTCTGTAGATAGAATTTACGTGAAAATAGATTGAAAGTGCTGTACATTTCAATATTCCGCAAGAGTACACCATGCTGTAATTAAAAAACATCCATTCAAAATGTCTAATGTAGCCCTTTAGGATTTAGGAACACAACTTTAAGTGCAATACATTCTTATTTTATACATGGTCCATGTGTAAAATAACAAGGTATTAATGGCTTAAAGTTGTGTTCCTAAAATCTAAAGAGCTATATTTGATATTTTTTGTTAAATGTTGTTGTTTTTTAAATGGGCAAAAGTGTTTTATAAAATAAATGAAGACAAAGTTCTATTTATCTTTTTTTTAAATAATGAAAAGACCTCAAAGTGTAATTTAAGGCTCATTGCCTTCATTTAATGGAGAGGGAATTACAAATTAGCCTTGGTCCAGAATATTGAAAAAGAATTAAAGCCAGGTACCACCTGTCAAACTTATTTACAGCTCCCAGCCAGGTACTCATTGCTAGTGCTAACAGGTAGCTGCTAGCCACTTATGTCGGAAACTTCTGCCGCATCATACAGTGACGGCGTAATTAATTAGCAGTTTCTTAGCGTCCTAAATTAGCGATTGAGTGTGAGTTCGGGATAGCATTGTTGATCGCAACTACAATGTCAATCAAAACTACGATAAAGAAATCTTAAACGTCTAAAAGGGAAGTCAAGCCACGACACCGGCCAACAGCTATTTGCCTTGCCGTCAATGTATTACAGGGTTTCTTCGAGTTACGGACAAGTTCCATTCCAACGCTGGCGATGTAACCCGGATTTCGACTTAAATCGGCTTTCACTGTTAAAGTCGATATTTACATCAAAATTCATTAATAAACACTATATACCGTAATTAAAAAAAACATATATGCGCCAAAAGGAAGATGACGGAACCAATATTTCGTGTTTTGCACGGGCATTCATTGCTGAAGGACGGCAAAGCGGAGCTAATAGAAATGTGACGTTCCTAATTGCGAGCCGACCTGCTCGATAGACGCCCGTTGCTGGAGGTAACAACACAACTTTGAATAACTTTAAAATTGCGTGATTACTGTGGGAAACTAACAAAAAAGAAGGTGCTACGGACGAGGCACAGGTGTCATAAAGTCAAGACGCCGTAGCTTGGGTACATCATAACTTGAGGACTCCCTGTATTTGGTCAAATTTATTTTGAAGTTAGCTTTAGCGTAGGCGGCGTGTTACGTTGAGTATGTTTCCAGTTTCCTTGACATGTCTGAATGGTATCGGGACAAGAGACAGAAAAAAAAATCCTGTATCATTAATTTGAGGGCTAATTACACCCCAAGTTGCCCAAATGCTCCCATTCATGCGACTTATGTGATCCACACAGGTTTTCTACGTCCTCTGCTGCTATTATAGTTAATGTGGACTGATCATGTTGCTTTTATGTGAATGCACACTTTGTTTTTTCTTCCACTAACCAATCCGCGGATCGCGCTCGATCCGAACAGTGGGGCCTGATCCGAACCGACCACGTATCAATGATTATCCGTTGCACCACTAATATGCATATATATATATATGCATATATATATATATATATATATATATATATATATATATGCATATATATATATATATATATATATATATATATATATATGTATATATATATGGTTTCATTAAATGAAGTGCATGAAGTGAAATACTGTACACAATCTTGCTAACACATTAATGGTGCAAGCGGGGAAAAACTAAGTAAAAAGCAGCGATTAAAATGGTTAAGTATTAAGAGATTGTTCAGTCATTTTGCTTTTTATGCAAATTGATGTTGGTGACTCGCTGTGATTGGCTGTTAGACAGGAAATGCAAATCAGTTGTTACTTTTGTTTTCCCGTCCAGTACATCAGTTTTTCTATTTGATAAAAAAAAAAAAAAAACTCAAAACACAAATCAAAGTTTAGTTAATTGTCATTATCTTTACTACATAGAGACAAAGGTTCCAGGTGAATTCAATCAACAAATTGAACTCATAAACGGTCACACCACTCTTATTTAAGTGCAACTACCCATACTTAATTTTTACTGCCCTATCTGATGTCAGTGTCTTGATGCTGTTCCGTGACCGATAAGAATGTGAGAATATGCTTAACCTGAAAAAGATTTGGGATGTGGGTATGATTAATCTATTTTTTTAACTTGTGTTTTACTATAATATATAGCATTGTATCTGTTGTGTCTTGTTTCACCCATCTTACTTTTATTTTTGTGGTGTATTATCAGGCAGTATCAAAGTACGCCGCTCTTCTTACCTGCTGGCCATTTCTACTGAGCGATCGAAGTCTTGTGATGAGGGTCTTAACACCTTCAAAGAAGAAGGCCATGTTTTCACGTAAGGCTGGACACGAGACATTCAAAGCTGAAACATTTTGTGCCAGGGATTGTGTGTTTTATGTGTCGGATGCTCCGCCATCATTTAAATCAACCATCTATCTAAATTAGTGTTGATAATATTGAACCGCAGAACATGAAATAATTTTTCATAACAATGAAATACTTGATATTTGTACTGACCATTAATCAAGATTACTACTTTCACAACTTAGCACAGAATCAACACGGCAGAGAAGTCATTGTTTATAACAATATCCACAGTCCGGGTTTCGAGAAATAAAATTCACACATATACCAATCTTTCCCAACACACTTAAAACAAACAAGAACAAATCTAAGTAAAAAGCAATGTTTAGAATTGAGAAATTTAGAGATTGTTGTGCCCATTCAGCTTAATAAATATGATTTAAATGAATGAGCCGTCACTTGTCTGTAAATAAATAAATGGTGTCTGCCATTGGTGACAATAATAATAATGTGTGAGTCAATCAGGTTAAAATAAAATATTGGCTACAAACAAGCGGGCAGCCACTGAAATTTTGTATGCTGATACAAAAGTGTATGCCTAACTGTAAACCTTAAGCTTGCAGGCATTGTTTAAAAGGCTTTAAGCCTTAAGTAACAAAATGACAGGTGCACTTTGTGCCGTGTTTAACTGCTCTAATTGAATTTATAGGCTTGAATGTTGGTGTGAAAAACACCATTGCAAAGCTCCAAGTTCACTCAAAGACAGAAAGAAGATATGTGGTTATAAACCTCCTTTTTATTGTATGACTGCTTTCAGCAGTTACACTGAGGTTATTCCGATTCGTTATTTCGCCTCACTTTTTCGGCATCGTTCAACACCCACGTACAACATACGATTTACAATTCCAATTTCAACTTGCCCCAAAAATTCAGGCCACCCGGGCTCATATTTTTCTCATTCAACATACATTTTTCACACAATTTAACATTTAGTATGAAAGTTCTCCCATTCATTTTCAATGGTACTGACTGACTGAAGTCAGTATTCCACTCATCATCGTTCACAGATGTTTGGTACTTGTGCAAGTAACCAGGAGGTTGGGGGTTTGAATCCCACCTCCGACTGTATACTGCAAATTTTTTCATGGACAAGTGATATGCATATATACCTACACCTTATGATTTCACTTAAATTATTAAACGCCTAATATCCTCATTCAGCTTTATTGATAGCTTTCAGCATTATACCACAGTATTCAATATAATTATGCATTGTTTCATTACTTTTTTGTCACTTACAGTTTTATTAATGTTATTAGTTTTTATAAATTTTCAAACAGTTGCACACTATCAGCACAAACACAAACCATAAACAAACAAAAAAGGCAACAAGAAAAGAAACAAACAAAACTAAAATAATATGTCTTGGGCGTCGACAACCAGTCTTATCATATTTGTTCACTTGTCGTCCTTTTTTCTGAGAGAGCTCAGTATTGTTCATTCGACGTATCATCTCTCTCTCTCTCTCTCTCTCTCTCTCTCTCTCTCTCTCTCTCTCTCTCTCTCTCTCTCTCTCTCTCTCTCTCTCTCTCTCTCTCTCTCTCTCTCTCTCTCTCTCTCTCTCTCTCTCTCTCTCTCTCTCTCTCTCTCTCTCTCTCTCTCTCTCTCTCTCTCTCTCTCTCTCTCTCTCTCTGTGTGTGTGTGGGTGTGTGTGCGTGCGTGCGTGAGTGTGTGCATATGTATGTGCTCATTAACTCACCTAAAACCTATTAAAAATCCCATACCATCCACCTAAACCGAATACTTCAGAATCCCGCTCGAGTCGTGAAGTTGTCAGGAGACTCGAGGAAGGATCAAAAGAAAAAAAGAAAAGTGAAATCCAGCACTGACCAGACATAACCTACTACCCACTGAGTTACCAACCAGAATCTTTCACCAACCATCTAAATTCCAACCAATTAGGGAGACCTCAAGAGATCAAAGGAAAGACTGAAGAAAAGAAGGAAGGATAGATGAAGCAGGCCTGCCAGGCACCCCACCGGCCCACAGCCCCAGCTCACCCCACGACCCCCCTGCCTCCACCCACACCCGCCACTCACCACAACTCAGCCCCAGCCGCCCCCAGGCAACTGGGTTCCTGACTATAAAAACACAACCATTAGTTACAAATGGCCAAATACAGAAACAGCAATATAAGTTATCGCGATGTGGTGGCCCTCGCTAACAGGCAGAATTAAGTAACCAGATTCATGGCCCGGGTCTCGGTGCTCCAGGGGCCGGCGGGGGTGGCTGGGGTTTGATGTCGTGCCCGCCCCGCTCCGGTGGGCGTCCTGGAACCTCGGGCGGGACCCAGTATCCGGGGGGCGAGCCCTATCGCCCCGCCGGGCTGGTCCCGTATGCCCGCCGGGGTCCCGGTGGGGTGGGTGGGGGCTTGGTGGGCGGGTGCGCCTCCTGCCCCCGCCCGGTTGGGGAGGGCCCCGCTGGTTGCTCCTCTTAACTCACTACACTAGGTTTGCACAATACACTTTTATAGACATATAGGGCACATAACACACTTTGGGGGGTGGGGTAGGGTGGAAACACCGTCTTCACCCTACAACTCCCCTCCAATTTTAATGCACCACACAACTGGGGGGGGGGATTGTGGGGGTGCCATCGGTTGGGGACCACGGTATAGAGCAGTGCTGCGGTCCCCTGTCCGTGTCCCCGCCCCCCCACCCCCTATCTATTTTTTTTAATGCACCACATACACTCAGTAACATGCTTGGGAGGCGGGTGGATCGGAGCGTGGGAATATCATTTCCCTCGGCTCCGGTTCACCTGCTCCTAATTTTAATGCACCCCACACACACACACTTGTGTATACACTGGGTGGGGTCACATTCACGGTAGAGTTCCAGTCGGCGAGCTGGCGGACTCAGTAACAGGGGTTAACTTCCACAAAGAACGCTGGGGTGACGACCGGGGCCTTCCCCCGCTGGGCCTGGGGTTCGGGGGTGTCGGCCGTCCTCCGGTGCCCCCATCTCCCCTTCTGCCCCCGGTGTTCTGTCCCTCCACGCGGCGGGGGGTGGGGTGGGCGCGGCTGCCCTCTCCGCTCCGCTGTCCGGCCCCTCGTCGGCGCCGGTGCCTGGGTGCGGGTGGTCCCCGGGGGCTGGGGGGCTGCCGGTTGGTCGGGGTGGGGTCGGGGGGGGGGGGTTGCGGGGGTGGTGCTTGTCTGGGGGATTGGGGACTTGGGGGCGGCTGGGCTGGGTTGGGGTGGATGGCGGGGGTGGATGGGGGGCGGGGGGTCGTGGGGGGTGGGGGGGTTGGGGGCCGGTGGGGTGGCTGGCGGGCCGGCGGTGCCCCGTCCTGCTGCGTTGGGTCGGGGGCGCGGGCCGTGTTGGGGTGGGGGGCGCTCCTGCTCCTGGGTTTGCTCTCCGGCCGGTGCGGTGGCCCTGGCGGGGCCCGGGGGTCGTCCTTTGGCGCTGCCGGGGCCTGGGGGGCCCTGAGGTGTTGTACTTGCTCTGTCCTGGCGGGGGGTGGAGATTTTCATGCATGCCAGATTCACCACACCAGCATCTACCGAAACTCAGACACAATCTGCTTCCTCCTCAGGTCATTGAATCGGTGGAGGCTGGTGTCTGTGGATCTCACTCGGCTTCGTCTGTCCTTCCTTCCTTCCCTCAGTCTCTCCTTCGGTCTCTTGAGGTCTCGCTGATTTTTTATTTTTTGGGGGATTTGTTGGAATTTAGATGTTTCTTGGGTTGGGGAAGAATTCTGGTGGGTGGCCCGGTGGGTGGTGTCTGGTCGGTGCTGGATTTCACCTTCCTTGGTTTTCTTTGGTCCCCTCGGGTCCCCTCGGGTCCCCTCGGGTCTCCTGACGGCAGTGTTCGGTTTAGGTGAACGGTATGGGATTTTTTCTAATAGGTTTTTGGTGAGCTAACAAATACACGCACGCACGCACGCACACACGCACGCACGCACATACACATACTCACCCACATACAAAAAAAATAATATGTATATATATATATATATGTATGTATGTATATATATATATATATATAAAATAATAATAAAAAAAATAAAGAGCAATGATGATGACATTTCCGAATGAACAATACTGAGCTCTTTATAGAAGAAAAAAGAAAAAAAAAAAAAAAGTAACCAGATTTAGATTAAAATATTCTATATACGTAGACCATGTTTGTATAAATTTTGATATTTGGTTTTTATTCGAGGCAGATATTTTTCCCATTAAAATTTGATTTATGAGGAGGTTAGACCATTGGTCGATATTCAGTAATTGTTGATTTTTCCAGTTAACAAGAATTGTTTTTTTAGCGATAGCGAGTTCAACTGGATATCCTAATATCTTATATATTCCTTCACCAGCTAACTTCCAGAAACCACAAACTTTTGTGCATTTCCAAAATATGAGTGAATGGTCCACATCATCTTACTCCGCACAGCGGTCCGCCAGTTGGGGTCTATTGTTTTGGCCAGACTCCGAGCACTCACACGTTGGTAATCGTGACCCGCCGTTGCATCTTCCGCTGAGAAAACGTGACATGCGATGTGACGTCACTCCCAAATGCAAGAGAAACATTTTCTCCTCAAAATAGACAACAAAATTCTGCATTCTACATACATTATAATATAATAATAAAAAATAGTAACGCACAGCCACTTAGAAAGTAACTTTAATACTGATTTGGAAAAATGAACGCGTTAGATTGCTCATGATTGAAATAAATTAATCAGATTACAATAATGCATTACTTAGTAACGTGTTAGTGACAACACTGGTAACCAAGGCAGATTTCTGTATTTGTTTTTCTGTACGAGAATAAAGTACAATTGCAGATTCACTATAGTAGGTGGCCGTTGCGCTTTCATTGTCAGAGTATGCACAAAGAGTACTAGCTCCTCTGCAGAGGTGTACTTACAACAATTTCATAGCCAAATCATACTATTTATAGTAACAGTTGAGAGTTTACTGCACTAAATGCAAAAATACTTAATTACGTGCAACATTGCAATATTCATTGTTGGAAGTCAGTAATGTTGTCAGTCTTATTTTTGAATTATTATTTAGATATTTCAAGGTGATATTATTTTATTATTTTTTTTAGCAGTTTTTGCTTTTATTCAAAATTCATTTTTAGAACAAATCTTTATTATGATCCCAAAGGAGGACACTTTATGTTGATAATTATTTTTTAATGTACACAAATCTTTATTTACAAATAAGTTCTTATTTAGGTTGTATCTTTTTTTCTTTAATTTAAAAAAAATCTCCAAATAGTTCTAGTGATACGACTACAAATAGAGTTCCAAACTTTTACAAATCAGACACTGATGGTACGGCAGTTTGTTTGTTTGTTTGTTTTTTAATCATAAAGGCTTTGCGCTGGTGAGAGGGTACATGGCTGAAAAAATATTTCATATTGATTACACTTTAAGCAAGTAAAATAAAGAAATTGAAACATTACTTTAATTAATATTTTCTATTGTATTTCTGTCTTTAAAATGGGTCAAATTGACCCACAACATAAGAGGACGATTTACCACAAGATTTTACATGTGTAGTTATGTCCTGCAGGAAACTACCAAAAAGAGTCAAGAGTTTTTTCATTGATGGGGTGAGTTCTTACTGCTGTACTTTTCATTCTTTCATTTTCAGGCAACTTCACACATATTGCTGTGCATTTTGCCTTTTGTTAGATACGCTTAACTGTATTTTGTTTTATAGTCTTTTGATAGTTTGAAAGCCCAAGAAGAGGCACGGTCCAAGCACCACTCCACCTCGGAACTGGGGACCATCACTTTCAGTGACATCTGCAAGGAGGGCTGGCTACACTACAAGCAGATTCTCACAGACAAGGGGAAGGTAAAACACACTGGTCTCAAATTATTGGTAAAATTGGTAAGACATTAAACATGTTTATTTTACTGGGATGCCAAAGAACGTTTTCAGTTGGGAAGTTGCTTAGTGCATTTCCTACTGCTACACTCAGAGTTGATTCCACATTCAGTCGTGTTCCGATGTACGTGTGCTACCGGCCATTGCTCGGCTGGTAACTCGGCAGGTGGTGTGGGAGGAGGGGCCTCCCTCTTTTAGCACACAACCGGTCCTCCCTCTTCAGCCACCTAACATGCCTAATACCGGGTCGAGTCATGAGCGTGGAACGTGACCACCAGGTTTAATGTCTGTGCACATCTACCGATTACTGTTATAAAGACCAAAAGGAACACGACTCAACTCCTAGTCTTTCATTTTCAAGCTTGGCATAATAGGCGGATCCCACAACATGGCGAACAAACACATACTAATCACATGATGGAAAACTATCTATACTAGTGTTGCAAGTACTACTACCGGTACCTTACCAGAAATTTTAGCTCGCAAAAATGACACCATATCCATCCATCCATCTTCTACCGCTTATCCAAGGTTGGGTCACGGGGGCAGCAGCTTTAGCAGGGAAGCCCAAACTTCCCTCTCCCCAGCCACTTCAACCAGCTCCTCCAGCGGTATCCCAAGGCGTTCCCAGCCCCGCCGAGAGACATAGTCTCTCCAGCGTGTCCTGGGTCTTCCCCGGGGCCTCCCACCGGTGAGACATGCCCTTGAACACCTGTCCAGGGAGGAGTCCAGGAGGCATCTGAACTGGATGCCTTAGCCACTTCAACTCCTCTAGCTCCTCTCAACGTGGGGGAGCAGCAGCTCTACTCCGAGTCCCTCTCGGATGACCAAGCTTCTCAACCTGTCTCTAATGCTGAATTCACACCAAAACTGGGGGAATGCGTTTCGGCGGCGCGTTTGCATTGGAGTCGATGTACTTCGCGCGGACCGGAACAAAAGTGCGTGGGGCGGGCGGCACGGAACTCGTGTTTGGAGCACTGGGACGCGGTGCGGCGCAGCGAAATCCGCGTATTCGTGTCGAAAATCCGCACACTCACGTGTTCGCCAAAGTTGAAAACTTTTAACTTTTTTCACATTTTGCCTCACGGTAGCCAATCGGCTTCCAGTATCGGCTACGTCACACACAGCATCCTGTCTGTTGTCACCCCGAGCGCAACAACACGACCAACCGGGACCGAATGGTAAGCAATAAAGTAGCATACAAGTATGGGTAAGTGTATTTACTTGCTGTTGAACTGTACCGAGGTAGCAGCAGTGTTTATTATCCATGTCAAAGTTATTTAGCGCAACTGCCGACCGCCCGATTGCCACTGAAAAAGCGGAAGTGCTATCACGTACCTCAAAAACCTCTTGCTGCTGGAGAAAATAGTGCCCCAGCTGTATAGTCCCAGGAAAGAAGTAGAAGTAGTTGGCGGTGCTCTCTTTTTGTTGACTCGCTAAAGTGCACAGTCGTTGGTCACCAAGGGACACGCTTCCTCCTCTCCGGTGTGCGCGAATGCATGAATGAGCAGAAATCGTTCCAAAAAAGTCTACGTGATGAAATGCTAGCAGTTTTGGTGTGAATGTAGCATAAGGGAGAGCCCGGACACCCTGCGGAGGAAACCCATTTTGGCCGCTTGTATCCGGGATCTTGTTTTTTCTTGTTCTTTCGACCCACAGCTCGTGGCCAGAGATGAGGGTAGGAACGTAGATCGACCGGTAAATCGAGAGCTTCGCCTTTCGACTCCTCCTTCTTCACCACAACGGACCAATACAGAGTCTGCATCACTGCAGACGCTGCACCGATCCGCCTGTCAATCTCTCACTCCATCCTGCCCTCACTCGTGAACAAGACCCCAAGATACTTGAACTCCTCCACTTCGACCAATATCTCATCCCCGACCTGGAGAAGGCACCCTTTTCCAACTGAGGACCATGGTCTCAGATTTGGAGGTGCTGAGCTTCATCCCAACCGCTTCACACTCGGCTGCGAACTGCTCCAGTGAGAGTTGGAGATCACAGCCTGATGAAGCCAACAGCACCACATCATCTGCAAAAAGCAGAGATGCAATGCTGAGGCCACCAACTGGACCCCCTCAACGCCTCAGCTGCGCCAAGAAATTCTGTCCATAAAAGTTATGAACATAATCTGTGATAAAGGGCAGCCATGGCGGAGCCCAACCCTCACTGGAAACAAATCCAATTTACTGCCGGCAATGCGGACCAAACTCTGACATCGGTCGTACAGGGACCGAACAGCCCGTATCAGGGGGCTCAGTACACCGTACTCCCGTAGTAACCCCCACAAGACTCCCCGAGGGACACGGTCGTACGCATTCTCCAAATCTACAAAACACATGTAGACTGATTGGGCGAACTCCCATGCACCCTCGAGGACCCTGCCGAGGGTGTAGAGCTGGTCCACTGTTCCACGGCCGGGACGACAACCACACTGCTCCTCCTGAATCCGAGATTCGACTTCCCGACGGACCTTCCCCTCCAGCTCCCCTGAATAGACCTTACCATGGAGGCTGAGGAGTTTGATCCCTCTATAGTTGGAACACACCCTCCGGTGGTCCCCCTTTTTAAAAAGGGGGATCATGATGTCCCCGATGTCCACGCAAAGCTTTAGAGGCGCGTCAATCACTACAGCCCACCCCCCCCAAGTAAAAAAAAAAAACTAGCGGATTATATTGGTCTACATCTAAAATCATTACAGTGATTTGACTGCTTTAATTAATGCTACTTAGTTGCTTTTTATTCAAGTGTTTGTGTGTACAATGTGTTAATAGTATGGAAGGAGCAATTTCTTAATTACAGAAAACCACCTAGTCTAGAGGTGCGACAACTAATTGTTCAACAACCAATCAATTAGCAAATTAATCAACAAATATTTTGATAATTACTAAATCATTTAGGACTATTGTTTAACTTGTTTTTGGTTCATTCCGTGTGAATTCACACACCCTCCCCAGTGACAAATTGGTATTCACAACGTGGGTGGTATTCACAACGTGGGTGGTATTCACAACGTGGGTGGTATTCACAACGTGGGAGATATTCACCTTGACACACCCAATTTCAACTCACCTTCAGCAATATGGTGCTTCGGGAGCACAAACTCTGAATTTTTGGCGTGTAACCATAACTTGGTAGAAGTTTGAACTGAATCTGATCTTCCTGTTTTCATCATACGATACTGAAGAATAAACACTTAACAAGATTTGAAAGCAATGAAACCGATTAATGCTTCCCCCCCCCCCCCCTTCTAACTGTAGAAAGTTGGTAGCAGTATGCGGACTTGGAAACGCCTCTTTTTCGTGCTTCATTCCCATACGCTTTACCTCTACAAAGACAAAAGGGGGGCTATTCTTCACGGGGCTTGGCCTGGTTCAGGTCTGGATGAGCATCCCCCGATCAGCATTCGTGGCTGCCTGATCGACATTGCTTATAGCGAAACCAAGCGCAAACACACACTGAGACTGATGACACAGGACATCTGCGAGTATCTTCTCCAAGCTGAAAACAGGGACGACATGTTGGCATGGATCAAGGTTATTAGAGAGAACAGCAAGATCGACAATGAGGTCAGATAGGGGCAAATTCCATTCTTGGATAATTAACTCAAAGCTGACCTGTTACAACATTGATTCTTTCCAAATTTCTTTTTTTAGGAAATTGGTTCCTCAAGACAGACTCTTATCAACAAGAAGCTGAATGACTACAGAAAACAGAGGTCAGAATGGTCATCTAAATATAGCAAAACTCAAATTTTGACACCGTTTTAGCGTCTCCACATTTCATCTGGGTATACCGTTGCTAATTTTAGACTTTTTATTTTTATTTTTTAAGACTTATTTTGCACTGACAATAGCCAATCTGTCTTGAAGTTAATGGTCACAGATCTGTTCACTGTGTGCTAGTGTGCAGCTGACTTGCATGCGCTCTTTTTACGCCGCGGAGCCAAGCTCAGATAGCATTACCGTAGCATACATTGTTGCCCGCGGACGCGCACAAACTTCTAGCGGTCCTACACACTTACAAACTGTTTCTCGGTTTACTGGACTGGACCGGGGGACACCGCTGGGGGCGACATATACGCGACACACAAACATACGCACAAAGCCCCCACTCGAGAGCACGCACAGTTAGCCTACTCATCTGCGTGCCGCGGTCTTGGGTTGATGTGTGTCCATGGACAAAAAACTAAATCACTTACTGATTTTTTGTATAAATAAAAGCGCTTTGTGGCACGCTTCTGGAGGTCATATGGACTTAATAGTACCGGTAGTTGGTAAACGAATTGTGGACTTGGCGACAAACTCATCTCTGCAGCAGTGAGCGGGGGAGATATTGTTCCTCAGATGAGTCCAGAGATACAAAGTATATACAATCTCACACCGTTACAGTCCTCATGCAGATTTTGCATACAGGCCTCATCGACATTTGCTGCCAAAATATAGCAGTTTCAACCCAGCATTTTTCGGTGTAAAAGACGTCTAGACATCTAAAGTGGGGAACTGCGTGCCCACTCTGCCGTGGCCCAGGCTCTCACAGTCAGGTGGGAAATCATGAAAGCCACCCGGGATCGATCTGTGGGGAGTACTCAAAATGAATGTCACAGTCAGTCAAAAATGCCTTGCATTGTCCTGGCTCCCCAGAGAATCGCTCAGGGGAGGCTAGCTTGATCCCCGACCCGGCATACGGCACGGGCGGAATCGGCATGGCTGCTTGAGTCTCTGGCACGGCAGGAGGGCTAGTGGTGCGACCCAGGTGACCCAGAAAGTCCTGTACCTGTGCTGTGAGCTGGACCATTTGCGCTGCCATGGCTGTCTGAAATCCCTCTTGCTGGGAGAGATGGGCTTCCTAAGCTCGCAGCGCTGCGGCCATTTGCTCCCTCTCTGCTTGGTCCATACTGGCCTAAGTGTACTGACACGACGTGGCAGATTTAGGACTCAGACGCAGAGATAGGAGTTTGAGGCCAAGGCAGATACTTATTAAACAAAAAAACCTCCTCGTTTAGAGGGAAAAAACAAAGGCTATTAAATGTTAAACTAAAGGCGCTCCAAAAGGGAGGACGTCTAAACTACAAACAAAACAAAATCACTCCTTAACTAAAACTATACTGTGGCTATACAAAGTTTCAAACCAAAGTTCACACAAAAGACAGGACAACAAGGCTGAGGACTGTGACTGGCTTGAGTGGCTCTGACGAAAACACTTAGGCACAAGACAGGGGAGACGCAGACCATTTAACACATGAGGGTAATGGGAAACAGGTGGACACAATCAGGAATCAGGGTTGACACTGACACCACATGAGGAAGGACAAGTGACCTGAAACGAAAGGAGTCAGAATTTTCAAAATAAAACAGGAAATGACAAGACAACCTCACCGCGGTGTGACAGGTTTCAGTAACACTAATGCCATGCTTATTTTACCACTGGATATGAATACATCTCTTGATGTTAACATTAACCAAACTATTCTAATTAGATCTAAATCAATACATTGTTTTTCAAAATTATCCAACCATCACAAACATTTGAATGTGAAGATATATTTTAAATTTCTTTACACATTTATAAACATATTGCAATGAAATAAAAATAATAACGACAATAATACCAATATAATATAAACACTTGTTTTGCTTTGAAATTGGGGTGAAAAAGTGGCTTGAAGTCTACAAAAATTACAAAAATTGTTAAAAAAAAAAAAATCCAGACACTGCCTGGAATGCATAAACCAAAACGCAGAAGAAGAAGAAAAAACACAAATTTCTAATTAATGTAAATAATGTCAAAAGTCTGCTGAGTCTTTATGGGTAACTGTCCACTCTCAGCTTTGATTTCTCCCCAAGAGTTGAGGCTCTTTAACCCATCCAAGGATGACCATTAGGGTCTCCACACCTACCATCTGAAACTCTAAGACAAACAGACATAAAAATAACAGAATAACTTTAATTAATCACTTTAAAGACCATTTTTTAATTAAATTTGTTTAATCCTTTTAAATACCTCCTTTCTTTTCTCCATCATTACACAGTTGTACACCCTCTTCCTAGTTCTTGAAGAATTAAATAAATGTTAGCCTCGCCCCCCCCCCCTATTGATTTTTTTTATAATTTATCATATGTGCTGGGGGTGGGGGGGTGTCTGGGGGCTTGGGGGCCTGGCGGTGGCTGGGGCTGGGTTGGGGTGGGGGGGGGGGGGTTGCCTGGCAGGCCTGCAGTGCCCCGTCCTGCTGCGTTGGGTTGGGGGCGCGGGCCGTGTTGGGGTGGGGGGCGCTCCTGCTCTTGAGTTTGCTCTCCGGCCGGTGGCCCTGGCGGGGCCCGGGGGTCGTCCTTTGGCGCTGCCGCGGCCTGGGGGACCCTGAGGTGTTGCGCTTGCTCTGTCCTGGCAGGGGTCGACAGCTCCCCTCTTTGGTGGAGATTTTCATGCATGCCAGATCCACCACACCAGCATCTATCGAAACTCAGACACAATCTGCTTCTTCCTCAGGTCATTGAATCGGTGGAGGCTGGTGTCTGTGGATCTCACTCTGCTTCGTTTGTCCTTCCTTCCTTTCCTCAGTCTCTCCTTTGGTCTCTTGAGGTCTCCCTGATTTGTTGGAATTTAGATGTTTCTGGGGTTGGTGGCCCGGTGGGTGGTGTCTCGTCGGTGCTGGATTTCACTTTCCTTTGTTTTCTTTGGTCCTTCCTCGGGTCTCCTGATGGCGGTGTTCGGTTTAGGTGAACGGTATGGGATTTTTTTAATAGGTTTTTGGTGAACTAACGAATACACACACACTCACCCACATACCAAAAAAAAAGAAAAAAAAGAGAGCAATGATGATGACATTACCGAATGAACAATACTGAGCTCTTTTAGAATTTTTTTATTTTTTATAAATACATAAAATAAAATAAAATAAAATAAAATAAATGTTAGCTAAAACGTTTTCCAATTACAACAAGTATTTGCCTTATTACAAAAAGTGTGTGGCATTCTGTCTGTGCGTGTGTATATGTTGTAGTTTGATTTGGTTGTACATATCAAGTAGCATCTCTCTTTTTTTAAGTTAAGGTATGGTCCAAAGGTTTTGTTTTGGCCTGTCTAGGACGTTTCTGGGTGGAGACTTAATGTTTTCCTTCCAGCCAGCCGACTGTTGACATCTGCAAACATACTGCCATTATTTATATCACAGCTTTTCATTTCAGATCTCTGAGATACATTGTAAAAAAAATTAAAAAATCTCTGCACTGGAGTGCAAATATTTGTTGATGAAAAATTACCGCTGCACAAATATTACCTTGTGGGGTACTGGCTGCGGACAATGTGGAGTAGAAAAGGCAATTAAATTACCTGTTTGTTTTTTTGTTTTTAAACACTCTCACCATTGTGATCATATACAGGTGCTCGTCAAAAAATTTGAATATCCTCAAAAAGTTGAATAATTTCTGTAATTCCATTCAAAAAGTCAAAGTATTTATTTGTTTAGTTTTACATTATTTGGGCTTGCAGCTCAGAAAACACACTAAAACAGGATGTCAAAAATTTGAATAATGTGAAGAAATCACCATGCATATTTCCCAGTCTTTTACATGAAGAAAAAAAAAGATGGATGGTATTTTCAAAACGATATGTCAATCTTCAATAGTTGGTTGGATTCCTTTTGCCTTAACAACTGTCTCGATGTGCCGTGGCATTGCCTGAGGGTCCTGGAAGCCCAGGCTTTCTTGATGCTTGCTGTCAGCTCTTTGTTTTTGGGTCTGGTGGCCCTCCTTTTCCTCCTGATAGTCAAGAAGTATTACAAGAGGAAAACAAGGGCCACGAAAGAAAGAAAGAAAGAAAGAAAGAAAGAAAGAAAGAAAGAAAGAAAGAAAGAAAGAAAGAAAGAAAGAAAGAAAGAAAGAAAGAAAGAAAGAAAGAAAAAAAGAAATTAGGCTATTTGGCTGGATCGTTGAAGGTGTATACACTATACAGGATGGTGTATCGGTCAGAATACAGGATACTGGTTTGTAGTAGTTTGTTGATTTCTTTACTGGTCAGTTACCAAATGACAGTTCACAGATGATGAGACAATTGAGGTCGAGGCAACAGAGTTGAGGCAACAGATGAAACTGATGAAACAGAGTCTGAAATATCAAAATGATAATAAGGAGATGCACACTATTTTAAACAAATGTCACACAAACTATTTAAATAATATGACTACTAAGCATTCAGATGCCTTAGAAAACCCCATAAAGAACATAATATAAAAGAAAACATTGCCCGCTCAAATAGGTATTATTCACACTACCTATAGTGGCCTAATGCTGTCATTTAGAAGGCACTTGAATGCACTTAAATATTTTGATGGTGTATGGGGACCTCTAGTGACCTCTGATGTCCACTTCGGCTGATCTGATGTAACCATCATCACTGCGATGTATCTTAGTCACATGACCAATTGGCCACATGGCACGAGGCAACTGTCGGTCAACTATCATGACCACTGACTTCTCCAGGATGGCAGGGGAGGAGGTTTGCAGTCCAGGGAGGTACTCTCTGATGAATCTCGACCAAAACTGGTGTGCAAGGACCTGTGAGTGCCGCCAGCGCCTGCGGCTCAGGCTCTCACTTTTCGGGTAAACGGGTAAACGATTTGGGGAAGTGATCCATCAGGCCGCCCCAGTAGAAGGCTACTTGGGGTCACCGGGTCGATGTCTGCCAGGTCCGCAGACACATAACCCAAAGGTCTTGAGTTGAGAATGGCCTCCATCTCCAATAGAACAGTGGCAAGAACATCCTCATGGATGGGCTCTGTTCCTATACAAGTGCGGAAAGCGTATTTGACTGCCCGTACTTCTCTCTCCCACACTCCATTAAAGTGTGGGGCTGCTGGAGGGTTGTAGTTGAATTTGCTAACGGCTTCCCTCTTGTCAGATTATCTGCCGGGTTATTAGCCGAGCCTACATAGCACCAGTCACAGCCTTCTGTTAGCTCCTGGATTTCAGCTACTCTTGAGCCTACAAACACCTTATATCGACAGGACTGTGAGTGCAGCCAGGTGAGCGCGGTAGTAGAGTCAGACCACAGTACTATACAATGCACTGTGAGAGTGAGCTCCTTCTTCAGGGTAGAAGCTAACTGAGCTGCCACTAGAGCTGCACAAAGCTCAAGGCTTGGTACAGAATGCAAGCTTTTGGGAGCTATGCGGGAGTGAGCAAGAACAAAGGATAGATGTGTCCTCTACCGTGTTTGTCTTCTGTTCTGAGGAAGGCCACAGCCCCATAGGCCTTTTCTGACGCATCAGCAAAGATGTGCACTTGACAGGTGGCACCTTTAACTGGGCTATCTCAGGGCACATATGGATGTGGCATGGTAATAGATGGCAGATGCTGAAGTTCTGCCTCTCAGCTGGACCATGCTCCAAAAGGTCAGGAGGGAGGTTTGGATTGTCCCAATGAGTTAGGATGAGCTTGGCACGGGTGGAGAATGGCAGCAGGTACTGTGAGGCTAAGACCCTATATATATTTCTCAACGTTGGTATTTCATAGGGGACTAAACTCTGCTTGTAGCCTAGGGTGTCTGATTGCCAGTTCCAGCTGAGACCAAGGGTCGACTCAAACAGGTTTGACCTATCCTGGGCTAACCACAGATCCAAACTTTTGGATCTGAGTTCTGGAGGTAGGTGGCTGAGGACACTTGGATCGTTGCAAGCCCACTGTCGTAATTCCAAGCCGCCAGAAGCAAGTAGATCCCTGAGCTGATCCACCAGATTATTGGCTTCAATAGTAGTGGCAACACTTTGTAGATAGTTGACAACGTAGAATCAATGCTCCACGGAGAATCTGAGGGTATCGTTGGACTTTGTGGGATCCTTGACGTGGCTCTGTAGGGCATAAGTAGCACAGCAGGGGCTGCACGTGGTCCCAAAAGAGAGGACTTGCCACTCAAATATATTGGGGAGTTGGTCCACCTTCAGGTCTCTCCATAAGAACCAGAGCAGGGGACGATCCTCAGGGAGGAGGCGGACCTGATGAAACATCCCTTTGATGTCTCCTCTAACAGCAATGGGACCTTCCCGGAACCTCAACAGGACAGCAAGCAGGGGGGCACCTAGGGTTGGGCCTGGTAAAAGGTACTGATTAAGGGACAGGCCCAACTACAAGGTGTTTTTTCCCATTATGGGTAACAAGGTGATGAGATATGGACCAGCAGTTCCTTTGTTTTAAGCAGGGCTATAGCTTGCTGGTCTTGCTTGGAGCGTGTCACCTCCCTCTCCGGCCTGTAGGGGACCATGTCCACTTGCCACGTGTCTGTAGAAATCATCCATGTGGGGTAAGACTGAGGTAAACAAGCATTGGGCTGTGTGGGCTGGCCGCCCCATGGGCTGACTAGGGCCCTGCAGGGTCCACCCCAGCCTGGTGTGGACAGCTGCTGGGCTACCCGGAGGACCAAGTCTGACGGGCTCAATGGGTGTAAGGTGGTGAGGCTGGTCAGAGCCTATAGAGCAGCAAAGGCTGCACTTCTCGCAGGATAGGGATAGGGGGGGTACCCCATAGGTGCTTAAACTTCTTCTGTAGGTGGGTAACCGGATAGCTATGCTGGGCTAAACTGAGCCTGCTTGCTGTAAATGCATCAGTGATCTTAAACTTCACCTTAGGGTTGTCAGGAGAAGAGACTCAGAATCACACCGTATGGCCATGCAGTACCTGGATATCCTGGCGGACTGTACGCAGGGGGAGGTCTTCTGGGGTGTCTTTCATGGCTAGAGACTCAGTAGCTATGGCCAACAGCATAGTTCTCTCGGATCCATCATCCAAGATTGCAAAGGTGTCTAGGGTCTGATTTCCACAGTGCACATGCACATGCACCTCCTTCAACATGACCCGGTTCCCGACACTGGGTCGGTCGACGTAGAGTGACTCAGAGGCACAGGTAGTTAGACAACTTTCTGCCTTTGGGGCTAGTCTACTTTGACTGTCTCGGCTCTTTGGTTAATTTCATGGAGAACGAGGAGGGTGATTCCCTTGACACAGGTTACAAGGTTTCTTGAGGTTATACTGGGCAGCTAAGTGATGACGAGCACAGCACCAGCACCGCTTGTTCACCTGTATCCACTCATTTAACTCGTCTTTGGTGAGCTTGGATACAATACTGCACTGGCTGAGATAATGCTCTGTACTCTCACAATAGGGGCAGTTAGCTTTAGTATTCTTCTTATCAGGGCTCTCTTTGCTGCTATTCAGTACTACTGTCTGTCTGGCAGAATGTTCCCTTTGGTTCTCTGCTTCTCTTTGGAGCTCCAGCCACTGACTGGACTATCGAAGCCCCTGACACCATGATTCATGGCAAAGCCACTCTGACACGTCACGCAAGGTATGTATAGCTCCAGATCTTGTGAGCTGATAACGGCGGAAATCAGCCCGCTGTCCGGTAGGTAGCTTACCCAGTAGGCGAGCTACGTGCGATCCAAGACTTAGCTTGATCTCCCCTTCATGGCGCAAGATTTGTAAGAAACCCACCAGGGACTGGACTTGGAGGGCGAATTTCTGGAACGCCACTGGATCACCCCATCTGACTTTGGGGCCATCCAAGACAATGGCTATCTTCTTTAGGGCAAGCTGATGAGGTTGACCATACTTGTCATGAAGTGCTGTCAAGGTGTCGGTGTAGGGGGTAGGTGAGTTTAGATAGGCATCAGCTATTAGTCTAGCCTCCTCAAGTTTAAGATGATCTATGAGTATCTGATACTTGAACGGTTCTGTAGCACTGGAGGGGAGGAGGTTCTCTAATGCTATACCTAGCCTTGCAAACTCACTTGGATCTGGGAGACTGAACTTGGGAATGGTCGATTGTGGTCCTTGGTACACTGGCTCCGGAAATGGAGGCTGCATGTGATGTGTGGCTCCGTGGGAACGTGGTACCTGGAGGGGTGTTGGCCCTGCTGAGGGTCCTGTTGGACAGGAGGGTAACTGAAAAAGCTTAGCAGGACGAACATAGGGGGTCTCCTGGCTTGAGACTGGATACTGTGAACGAGAAAGCTGTGATGGCTTTGTCTGAGGCTTGATGTCAGGGGAAGCAGGGTAATCAGGGAACTGCTGATCTTCCACGTTATTATGTAGGCCTTCCTCAGGTTCAGGCCATGATGATCAGGCCAATTCTCCTCTTCCTCAGGTTCCGTAATGGCAGAACTGCTTGTTGTATTGGCAGCCCCTAATGAATATGATTTATGGCTAGAAGAGGAGGGTAAAAGAAAGCTGACTTGACCCTCTTCTGAGGGAGTGGGCCACGCTAATTAGCTGTTTTAGGTCACTGCGGGCTTTGTTAAGCTCCTTTATGCCAGCATGTAGGGCCTCATGTGTCTCACGCAAGATAGTATTCTCCTCTTGAAAGCTTGTGAAGTGCGGATAATACCTCGAGTCTGTACACACACACACACACACACATATATATATATATATATATATATATATATATATATATATATATATATATATATATATGTATAGATAGATAGATAGATAGATAGATAGATAGATAGATAGATAGATAGATAGATAGATAGATAGATAGATAGATATACACGCACACACGCACACATACACTTGTCAGAAACCTTCACCTAAACTGCATAATTTGCGTTTCTACTTGCTGTTTTTGTCTTTTATATAAGTGGCGTCACTCTTCTACCCTCTAAAAAAAATTTGGGCACATGCTGTTGCTCCCATATGTCATCAACAGTTTTTCATCAGTGCTACTGGGGGGCCACATAGGGCCACAGACGTCCTAATGACAACAAAAATCAATTTTTTATATGGACGTGCATACGCGCAAAGAACGTGCTCTCAATCTTTTATTTTTGATAATCCATTTTTCAATGCATGTATAAAGGATCCACTATCCTAACACAACAACAAAAGGTTCCAAAGGGCTTTGCAAAGGGCTCTTGCATAAAAATGACCATTCAAGGATGGTGGTAAGCTGTTGAACAAGAAACAATTATTCAGTGCAAGAACTTATTATTTTAATTTTTTCATGATCACGCACAAACAAAAAAAAGGGAGAGAGAGCAATGATGATGACATGTTGAATCGGTAAGATTACCAAATGAACAATACTGACCTCAGAAAAACAAACAAACTTAAAACTACAGTCGACCCATGCACATTCGCAGGTTGGATTTGCTGATTTGTTCCCCTCCGTTTTATTTATTTTTTCAATATTTTTTTTCCTTTCTCTCTCCATATATTTTTCTTATTTTTCCGGGATAATTTCCCCAATTTCCCCTTGGTTTTTGTGGAAAACATATTGAATGTTTATCAGCATTATTTGAAGATTTTTTTTGGGGTGGTTTGTTAAAAAAAGAAAAGAAAAAAAAGTGTTTTTTTGTTTTCGATGTTGCCCTTTTTCTTTCATTCTTTTTCTTTCTCTCTTTATTTTTCTTTCTTTTTCTTTCTTTCTTCCTTTTTATTTTTTTTTAAAAAGTTGCCCATCTTTGGTTTCGATCATTGAAATCAATCTCAGGCAGGTCTAACCGCTTTCCCGAATGAGCTCAATTAAACAAATATTACTTCAAGGTGGAGTTTGATTTGTTTTGTCCAATTCTTTCTTTTAAACTTTGTTTTTGCTAACTGGAGTTAGCAAAATAATTCACCCAAGAAAAGTATAAGCATGAGGCTCTGCTGTGTTCGTCAGACTTGCCACAACAGATAGGATCAGAGAAAGATGATTTTTGTAAAAGAGTCTGCTATCATACAGTTTTAATACTCTAGATCAGCGTTTCCCCCTTAAAGACATTGTTCTACGGGCAAGTAAGCAAGTTATGCTGTCTAAAGATAATGGGGTAAAATGAGACTCTTTTAGCACTTGTGGGAGGAATTCTTCAACGTCTTAATAAAGGAATAAGAACACAATATATTCCAAGCAAATTGTTGCACTGTTGCAATCTTTAAAAAATGTCACTGTGATTCAGAGAGTTAAAAAGGTTTCGTCAGATAAAAGCGGCTCTGGATATAAAAGGAGAACATTTCAGGGTGTCGTCATGCCCTGACCCCAACTGTATTCACTAAAAGGAAGATCTATGACTGTGCATGTCAGTTGTACCTCTAAACAGAAACTCTGGGAGGCAATTATGCATGGATGAACAACTTGAATGGATGTGTGAGTTGTTAAGATGAAATGGATATTACAGTATATAAAATGACAGAAATATGACAGATTTTTTTCAGTATAGTGTTTAAAAAAAAGTTTTATTAAATCCCTATTAGGCTCATATAATTGATGGTGACAAAGACATTTTACTCACAGTGAATCACATTGACTATTTAGGAAAATTAACATAAACAGCATCATGCATTTGGAATATATTGTGTTGTTGTCGTTCTGGTTTTAGCCATTATGAACATGATTTTACAATTATTTGTATCCATTTGCCACAGTCTTACAGGAAACAAACCAGATTCTTCCCTTAAAACTCACCGTATGATGCCACCCTTCCTTTTGGCTAAGAATGACAACACCTCAGTGAATCGATCATCCAAACCTGGTGGGTACAAACTTGGCTTTGTATGTAATTAAACAACAAAGCTCTGCCAATGATCGGCATTTTTGATCAAACAAAACAAAATGCTTATATCTGTACAAATTCTGGACTATAAATAATAATGTTGTGTGTGTATTCTGGACTCAGTTGAGAACAAGACACCATGGGGCATCAATATCATGAAGAAGCCCAAGAAGACAGACAATCCAAAGGCTTTTGGTGTGCGCCTTGAGAACTGTCAGCCTGCGGTAAACCACAAAGTAAGCCTACTTACTTACTTTCTTACTCAGTCCTGACGCATCTGTGGCAATTTTATGCTTGAATTGATCGGTCTTCCCATATATTAATCATCAGTTCTATATAGCATCTTCTTTTTGCCACAGACTTTTGTGCTCATTCGTCCACCATTGCTTTTTTGTCTAACTATAATAAATAGAGATCAACTAACAACAAAGAAAAACTTTATTAGCTTGTTTTTTTTAGTTTCTCTTCACTTTACTTTTTATCATTGTTAAATATTTTTACACGTTTCTTGAGGGTTTGTTCATATCTCCTGTTTTGTGCTGTGTGTGCATGGTTGGTCCTAAAATAAATAAATAAATAAATACCCTAGACAGAGCTAGCTAATACGTGTGCACATTCTGACAATGAGCGCGCCACTGCCACTTCCTGTCGTGGATGTGCAATTACAATTTACTCCAGTATGGCAAAACAAAACGCAACACATGTTCCCTGGGGTCAGGAGCTGAAACATGCCGTTTGAAGAAAGCACCCTTTTACCCGAGTGGGCCAAAATACCTGCTGAGAGGTGCAGAGGTCTCTTTGAAATTCAGAAAATTCGTTTGATTGCATTGGTTGCCTCAAATTGTTAAGGAACAAAATGCTAAGTTAAGGGTACCATAATTTTTGTCCATGCCTGTTTAATCAGGTTGTTATTTAAACAATTCTGTTGAAGCACAATTATATATATATATATATATATATATATATATATATATATATATATATATATATATATATATATATATATATATATATATATATATATATATATATATATATATATATATATATATATATATATATATATATTAGGGGTGTTAGAAAAAATAGATTCGGCAATATATCGCGATATTACAGCGCGCAATTCTCGAATCGATTCGATATGCAGCCGAATCGATTTTTAAACATACATTTTTTTATGGGAATATTCAACAAAACATCTTACTTAGGGTTAGGATTCACACATTAAGCATGGAAGAATGTTATATTAATGGAACATTAAGCCTTAATATTTTATTTCAGTGCTGTTCAAACATGAAACAGACTGCAACCTGTTTGTTAAATGCAGTGGCTCAGTTATAAGCGTGAATTTTTAGATAAATAAATAAATTGTCATACAAATCTTACAGTGAACATGTACAAGTTTACTGATTTTCTAAATTTGAGTAAATTTTTTTTTGCAATAATCAATTTATAGATTTGTATCGGGATTAATCGGTATCGAATCGAATCGTGACTTATGAATCGTGATACGAATCGAATCGCCAGGTACTAAGCAATTCACACCCCTAAAAAAAATATATTGGTAAGATTACCGAATGAACAATACTGAGCTCTCGCACGGAAAAAAAAATATCTATATATATTTAAAAAATAGTAATAGTCAGTTGTTGTTAGGTCACCTAGCAAACACAAGTTTGGAGATAAAGGTATCTTACAGTCCAAGATAGCGGAAAGTTTTTCTAAGACTTTAGTCCAGAAATACATAACCGGAGTGCATAACCATAAAGCATGAAAATAAGTGTCTGCAGTGTTTTGTAAACACTGGAGACAAATGTCGGAGTCTGAGAGTCCCATTTTCTTCATAATGTATTGAGTAATATATGTTCTATGAATAATTTTATATTGGATAAGTTGTAAATTTGTGTGTTTTGTCATTTTAAATACGTTTTCACAAATTTGAATCCAAGAGTCAAATTCCGGAACTATAGACAAGTCTGTCTCCCATTTCGAGATGGGCAAATACATGTTATCAGTACACGAAAGTAATTTTTGAGTTTTTTTGTTGTTGTAGGAGAAAGCTTTGTAATATCTTTAGTTAAAACAGGCGGTTGGAGTGCACCTCGAAGTGTTGGAATTTGTTTCTTTAGCATATTTATAACTT
The DNA here is from genome assembly GCF_054856555.1 of Leptonotus elevatus. Classification (NCBI taxonomy): domain Eukaryota; kingdom Metazoa; phylum Chordata; class Actinopteri; order Syngnathiformes; family Syngnathidae; genus Leptonotus; species Leptonotus elevatus. Next base: position 16,189,956 of record NC_141258.1, read on the forward strand.
GCAGATAATGATTTTTGGAGCAAGGATGTACAGTGCTCAGCGTAAATGAGTACACCCCCTTTGAAAACATTACAACAATAGTAACATTTTAAACAATATCTCAATGAACACTAAAACAATTTTCAAAATGTTGGCAAGACCAAGTTTAATATACATCTGGTTAACTTATAACATGGAAGTAAGGTTTATAATAATAATTTGATTACACATTTTTCAGTTTTACTTAAATAGGGGTGACGCAAAAATGAGTACACCCCACAAAAAAATTATAAATTTAGTACTTTGTATGGCCTCCACGATTGTTTTTCTTTTTCTTTTCTTTTTTAAACATTACCGAATGAACAATACTGAGCTCTTAAAAAAAAGGCCTTCACGATTTTTATTCACAGTAGTAAGTCTTCTAGGCATTAAATGAACAAGCTATATATATATATATATATATATATATATCATTAAAAAATAACAATTTGAGGCAAATCTTTTTTTCTGAATTTCAACAAGACCTCTGCACTTGTTATTTTGAGGCAAAGATATATATATATATATATATATATATATATATATATATTTTAGTGTCTGTTTGAACACTAAACACAGGAGTGAGTGTCCGCCTTGCTGCTCGCATTTGTGAGTAACGGCAGCTTCATTGTGCACACCGGAGAAGGAGAGGGTTGCTTGGTAAACTATGTTGGAAAAGAGAGCCTTCCTTTTTTTCTTTGATGAGAGCCCCTCGAGCGCTTCTACTTTTTCACTTGCATTCTAGTGGCCGTGCTATCAACAGTTTTAAACAAGTAAACACTTACCAATATCTCCGGGTGACTACAGATCTGTACAGGACGCCGTGTGTGACTTTGCAGTCCGTTCCCAAAGCCAATTGGCTGGTGCGAATGTGATAGGACTGGGGGTTTCATCAAAGCATTAAGTCATGTTGAGAGGCAAAATGAAAAACAAACCAAGTATCAGCAACAAAAAGTTCATTTGTACTTCTATATTTATTTTGACGTGGTGGGGGTTATTCAGTTTTTGTTTCCCATGATATTATTTCTCTCTCTTATGGCGTCCATTACAATTATAGCCCGATTGCCAGTTGTGTAAATTCGGTGATGACAGACAGCCAATAGTTAGTTTCCTTACTGGGGAGCTGGCAACACTGATCTACTGTTTGATTGTAATATTTTACACTTGACCATCAGATGTCGCTGTGGGGAGATGTTTCGAACGTTCCAAAAGATCGATTATTTTTGTGAATCAATCGTTTCAAATGATTTGAAACACACACAAAAAGGACAAAGGGGCACTTTGGGCATCTGTGCCAAAAGGGCATGTGCCCGGGCAACCATAGCCCTTGCCCCCCTCTGCATGTTGACATTTTATCAGATAGGGCGATGAATCAGCAGGGCAATGGTGGGGTGCTTGGCGGGCCTGCAGTGCCCCGTCCTGCTGCGCTGGGTTGGGGGCGCGGGCCGTTTTGGAGTGAGGGGCGCTCCTGCTCCTGGGTTTGCTCTCCGGCCGGTGGCCCTGGCGGGGCCCGGGGGTCGTCCTTTGGCGCTGCCGCGGCCTGGGGGGCCCTGAGGTGTTGCGCTTGCTCTGTCCTGGCAGGGGTCGACGGCTCCCCTCTTTGGTGGAGATTTTCATGCATGCCAGATCCACCACACCAGCATCTATCGAAACTCAGACGCAATCTGCTTCTTCCTCAGGTCATTGAATCGGTAGAGGCTGGTGTCTGTGGATCTCACTCTGCTTCGTTTGTCCTTCCTTCCTTTCCTCAGTCTCTCCTTTGGTCTCTTGAGGTCTCCCTGATTTTTTGGATTTGTTGGAATTTAGATGTTTCTGGGGTTGGTGAAGAACTCTGGTTGGTGGCCCTGTGGGTGGTGTCTGGTCGGTGCTGGATTTCACTTTCCTTTGTTTTCTTTAGTCCTTCCTCGGGTCTCCTGATGGCGGTGTTCGGTTTAGGTGAACGGTATGGGATTTTTTTTTAAATAGGTTTTTGGTGAACTAACGAATACACACACACACACACTCGCACGCACATACTCACCCACATACAAAAAAAAAAGAGCAATGATGATGACATTACCGAATGAACAATACTGAGCTCTTTTTAAAAAAAAAGAAGAAAAAAAAAGAATGTCTGTTCTGATTAGTCCATACAGTATTTATCACCATGTCACCTGTCTCTCCAGTTTGTTCCCCAGATTGTGGAGATGTGTTGTGGTGTGGTCGAAGCAACAGGTCTCGAGTACACTGGAATCTACCGGGTGCCAGGAAACAATGCCATGGTGTCCAACTTGCAAGAACATCTCAATAAGGGTTTTGATATTAACACTGCTGAGGAGGTGTGGTGCACACGAATCAATGGGAATCTGCATAAACATTATTTTGGAATCATTTTATAAGAGGGTAGCAGAAAAAAAACATCTCCATCTTCCGTCTCCACAGAGATGGCAGGATTTGAACGTAATCAGCAGCCTATTGAAGACATTCTTCCGAAAACTGCCCGAGCCACTGTTTACTGACGGTGTGTAAAGACATTCTCAAGTTTTGTGGTTATGGAAATGACCATCATTCAACACATTTCTAGCAAAACAAAAATCGTAATGTATCTTTTTGCAGACAAATACAATTGCTTCATTGATGCCAACCGGATAGAAGACACAAGGGACCGCCTGAAGACTATGAAAAAACTGGTATTACATTTAACACTTCTGTTTGGTTGGTTTCTCAGGATGGAACAGCAATAATGTTACTGGGTCAATTTGACCTATGTGTTTATTTAATGATAAAAAGTGCATCTCAATAAACATTATTAACCACTTTCATTGCAAATATTTCAAATGAACCATAATGTTTCATAATGAAAATACTACTATATGTAGCTCTTTAACTTTGAAATGAAGCAGTTTGCCCCAAGTTATGTATAGCGTCCCAAAAGCACCCTGATAGTGAATTGCAGCATGATTGCATGATTAACACTTTTCAGTGGAAATATGTAGAAATTAACCATTTTAATTGTCTCTTGATAATGTTTTATTGTGAAAAACTACTACAAATTTTAGAATGGGTCAATTTGACCAGGGCTATGTTTAATGTTCTTGAAGCATTCCAATAAACACTTGTTTATTTTTATTATTAAATATTTAATTAAAAAGCTGTCAAAGTGAAGCTTTTTAATCGAGTTGTTTCGTAGCAAATGAACTACTAAATCGTTTTTAATATTAAAATTATGTAAATTTGACCCATTTGTTTAATTTTCCAGAAGCATTCAGATAAACATTTAACATTTATTTGAAAATGTCATAGCTAAACATATTTTAATTGTCTGTCGATGAGACGCTTCATAGCACAAAACAAACAAACAAGCAAAAAACCTAATTATTATACAACGGGTCAATTTGACCCGGAATGTTTAACATTCCAAAACCAACACAAATTTTTTTTAGAGCCTATCATTAACCTGTTTCATTACACATACAATTGCAATTGCCTATTCCTTATATTCTACTGTGTTGATCTGACTAGTAGGTCATTTTGACCCATATATGCTTCATGTTCCTTGCAAATATCTCAAAACAAGTTAACTTGAAAGTGGGTCATTTTTACCCACAATATAACAGGAGGGTTAAAATGTTGACTACAAAATATTTGTCAGTATAGATTGTTGTCTCATGATATGTTGTTTCCTTCCAGATTCATGACCTACCTGATCACTATTACCACACACTCAAGTTCTTGGTGTGTCACCTTAAAAGGGTGGCAGATCACGCTGAACAGAATAAGGTAGTGCCACATTTGATGTGATGAGATTTTAATATGAGATCTGAGAAAATATACAGTGTACAAATTTAAAACTAAACAATTTACTATACCATTTACAGATGGAGCCAAGAAACTTGGCTCTGGTGTTTGGTCCAACACTAGTGAGGTCATCAGAGGACACCATGAAAGATATGGTCACCCACATGCCTGACCGCTACAAAATAGTAGAGACACTAATCCTACACGTAAGAATTAATAACTTCCTCCACCATTGTAACACAAGCGACAGTAAAACCTTAAAAATCTCACACAATCTGTGCAAGAACGCTGGTTGACCTCTAATGTTAGTACTTCATTTATATTCACTGATTAGAATCCTGCAAGATACATAGATTTTAGTATAATATGTCAATTAAAATATGTTCCAAACTATCTGCATAATTTAGGCAAATTAATTTAATGAAATGTCCTTTTACCCCCTTTAACTAATTTTCACTGAAGCAACCCCCTTTGCTCCCGGCTGTTTTACTGGATTTTGACTGATTTCGCAAGGCCCACAGACTATTGTGTTCTATTGATATAAACACATGGAACCTACCAAAAGAAATATTAGAGTCCCTTCTTTCATCAGGAAAAAAAAGCATATTTGTATATGTTTCCGTTTTGCAGCAATTAGCATTAGAATATAGCTAAATTTCATAATTTTTTCACAAATCTGTTGATAACCCTGGGGAAAAGAGTTTGGTGCAACATGGCCCTGGTTGATCTATTATACTCTGCTACCACCTGCTGGCCGCTTTTTGCTACTATTGCATTAAGCGACCTCTTCAGGTCAAAAGCTGGATCAAAGCATTCTGTATGCTCTAGCATTAAAAAAAAAAAAACATAGAAATACATTTTGGGACCATGGCATTATTTAAAATATTAAATTTTTATACGTTTTGGGGAGCAAATGAGTTAATTAAAAAAAATAATTAGCACACTTTTCACCATACCCTGCCTGCCTACATTATAAATGCCAATTTAGCTTACTGTAGCTGTCTAGGCAGGTGTCTGCTTCTGATTGGGACTAATTTGGCCAAAATTCCATAATAGGGGTTTTTCAAAGTATGATCTGGTGTATTTGCACAAAATGGCTTCTCTAAATGAAAATGGTCAACTTCCTGTTTTTGTCCATGGGTTCTTTTCATGCATCCTGAAATTAACACAGAATTGTTCTTATTCTTATCCTATTCTTTGGTTTACCTCAGAACCTGATGACGCTGGGCACGAAATTAAAACACAAAGTAAAGTCAGTGTGCGAATGATTCTTTATCTCCATATAAAATACAATGAGTTATATTTTTATGATTGTTTTAAATCTATTCTAAATGAAAAAGAAGTAGGGGGGATTTACTCAGGGTGTTACGTCACTTCCACTTATAGCCACACAGTTCCTGCCCACTGTCTACCAGATATGATCGGCCTGCAAGATTTAATATATGTACATAAAGTGAAATTTCTTAATAAAACATGTCCATGCTTTCCCTCCGAATAACTATTTAACCACAATCCAATTCCCAAAACCACAAAACACTCCCCCTTCTCATAGCGTGACATCAGCAGGCGCCAATCTTCATGATAGGCAGTCATGGCAACCAATCGGAGGCACAAACCAGGATAAAACTCCCGTTGTTGGTTTAAGTGCAATTAATACTGAAGTTTATGGAGAATTACATGGTCATTCTACCAATTTCAAATGTCTTTCAAATCTGCAAAAAAATAAAATAAAATTAACTGCTGTTAACTAGCAATTCAATTACTAACTTTTTGGAGCAAGTAATGAATAATCTGTTAGGGTTTGAGGTGCTGCACAAGCGAGACCCAGGTGCAGACTCAAAAGCAGAAGCAGGTTAGCATGCCAGCAGTTTAATGTGGCCACAATTAGTCAGAGGAGTAGAGTCCAAGCAGGAGGCGCGGGATCCGGGGAACAGGCTGGCAGGCATGGGAGCAGGTTGGCAGATGAGAGTCCAGACACAACTGGAACAAATTGGGGATGACCTAGGCAAGAGTAGACAAATGGGTAAGCAACGAGAGAGCTAGATTCAACTTACTGAGCAACGAGACAAGACAATCTGGCACCGATTCATGGTCCAGGGCTGGCTTATGTAAGTTGGTGGTGATTGCCGACACCTGCCTCTGCCTCAGCTGTGCCTCCTTCCCCTAACGAGCAGCAATGAGCACGCACACACACCCATACAAGAACAAAAAGGCAAATGGGGAAAACGAGAAGGGCAAAAGCCCTAACATAATCAATTACTTTTAAGTAACGTTCCCAACACTGCCCTAACATGTCTTGAATGCACAGAGAAAGTTGTGGTACTCAAGAAATCAGATCAATAGAAGAAATCAAATTGTGACATGTAAGCAAAGTACCAGGGACATGACAGAGAGGACTGGGCCACCAATCGTGTTCATGTTCTGAAGAATCATTCATGTTTGGAACTGTTATTAATAAAGACTGGTTTAGTTTTACTTTTATTTTAATACATGAATCCCTTTTTTGTCAAACATTTGATGCGGCCCAGATTCTATCTTCAGTGGCCCCGACATGAATTGAATTTGAAACCCCTGTCTTAACATCTTTCAGTGATGTTGTCTTGGTTTATTTGTCTAGTGTGACTGGTTCTTCTCTGGTGGAGAGCTTGATAAGCAAACAAAAGCTCCAGATGAGGAAATGCAGCACATGCCGAACATTGACCACCTGTTGGGCAACATTGGCAGGTCAGGTATGCCAGCGGAAACATCAGGTGAGGATAGGGATATTTAGTCATAAGAAATTCTGTGACATTCTCATTGATCGATTAATATGGACAAAGGTGGCAAATCCAGGTCCAGAAAGTAAAAACCCTGTTACAGTTTGGATTTAGCCCCAGGTGCTAGCTAGCGAGCTAACTAGCTAGCACAAGGGGCTAAAGCCAAACTGTGGCAGGTTTTTTACTTTGTGGACCTGGATTTGCTACCTCTGAATATGGATAAATTACACTATGTTCCAAATTATTTTTCAGATATGATTTATTTGGGATAAACATTTGGGAAGTTTTTGTACAATATATGTTTCCCCATTATGTTAGGTGGCATCAAGCTCAGAAAGATTTGATCATTTGTTTTGCAGCTGAGCCTAAGGGGGTTGTTGTATGGGGTGGGGGTTGGGATCTTTTCTCTGATTAAACGCTCCATAGAACCTCACGTTTTCAGTCAAGCAAGGTGAACTCACAGGCACTTTGACATCAACTTCAGTTAACAGCAGGGGGCAGTGCTGTATAAAATGAAAACGGGTGGATTAGTCCACTTAATTCTTACTCCACATCACACAATAATAATCATAATACCATGTTTAGACTTAGCAGCCCGTGGTTAGGTCGCGGACGCAGCAGCTGTAGCAGGGAAGCCCAGACCTCCCTCTCCGCAGTCACTTCGTCCAGCTCTTCCGGCAGGATCCCAAGGTACTCCCAGGCCAGGCGAGAGACATTGTCTCTCCAGTGTGTCCTGTGCCATCCCTGGGGCCTCCCGCCAGTGGGACATGCCCGGTAAACCTTCCAAGGGAGGCGTCCAGATGCCCGAGCCACCTCAGCTGGCTCCTTTCAACGAGGAGCAGCGGCTCTACTCCGAATCCCTCCTGGATGACCGAGCTTCTCACCCTATCTCTAAGGAAGAGCCCGGACACCCTGCGGAGGAAACTAATTTCGGCCACTTGTATCCAGGATCTTGTTCTTTTGGTCATGACCCACAGCTGGTGACCATAGATGAGGGTAGGAACGTAGATTGACTGGTAAATGGAGAGCTTCGCCTTTCGGCTTAGCTCCTTCTTCACCACAACGGACCGATGTTATATGATGGGGACGGGGCATAAAATTTAACGCTTTAAAATTCCTTCTTAACAAAGCATTCCCAGTTGTACGTTTCACCTAGACCCATTAAATTTGGAGACATGACATGACATGCCCATGACAGACAAAAAAATATTTTGGAGCCATATGCTAAGCCTAACAAGAAGTCTTCCATGTACACACATCAGACTGGTCATGGACATTCATATTTTACAGATTTCTTGTGCAATTTTCAATAAATTGCACAATAGCGCCCTGTACAATTTTTTAACGATTCCCAATTGTATGTTTTACCTAAATTTGTGAAAACTGGTAGGCATATCTATCAGCCTGAGACCTAGGAAAAAAGTATTTTGTAGTAATATGCTAAACCTGTAACAGAAAGTCCACTTTTTTATTTTATTTTGGGAATTGTGCACCATTTTGGGCCTTTTACAGAGATAATACTTTATTGAATACTCATGAAACTTTGCACACATATAAGGCCTGACAAAATCATTCATATTTTAAAGGGTTCTTGTCTAATGTGACAGTACCCCAAACATGGCCAGGGTTACGAGGGCCCTTTATAGCTGCTCACAGCTCAAGTTCATTATTGCCTTTGTCAGATTCAAGTTATTTCTGTGATCACTGTGGTTTACTAATTTCATTACCTGAGGGGTTTCGACGGATTTCCCTACGTATATAGCATACCATTAGCCTTGTGTTACACATGGCCTGTCTACAACTGACCGGAGATGTGTTTTCAACCGGGTTTTTGTGGTCACCGTTCATTGTGTATGTCAGCAATAAGTTTAGCCACTCCTTACTTAAAAACCTTTGCATTATTGAGTACAATTTTGTCAGTTGTAACATTCAAATGGATCCCAATGCTTAATAGGTCCATTCAGTAAATTAAAGATGAATTCAGTGATAAACAGGCCCTCATGCCCCCAAACTCAGACCTGCGAAAGATGCGACGGTCCACTCGATGCAAATATACAGAGCTACTGCATTTGTGCATTTATGCCAGTAGGGGGGCGTCTCTGAATCTTTATCACAAACAAGACATTTGGTCAAGCTCTGACCTTGTGGAGTGGATTGATCAATTTTGTGAATTATGGCAAGTCGTCAAAATTCCCTGACATGCCCCGCCCACATGCAATGTTGGAAAAATCTAATGTTTTGAAGATTATCAATTTCTATCTTGGTAACTTGGGTCAAAATTTGGAGAAAAAATTCTCGTAAAAAAAAAAAGGCAACAAGATGGCCGCTTCAAACCAAAATGAATGACTTCCGGTGTCTTTGCAGGCTTGGTTTTAAGATTTTTGTTAGTCTAGTCATGATTGACATTGATCAGATTTTATGTTGCTAAGGGAAACTGGCACAGGGACTCAATGCTTGGTGTCTGTAAACTTGGTATGTTTTTGACTATGGTCAAGTCCTGAAAATTGTGATTTATTTGGCCCAAGAATAACCATGACCCCAATAAAATGACAAGGTTCAAGTTACACTGTTGAGACTTGTTGCTCCCAAGTGACACAATTCAGAACAAAAAGGATACTGTTGAATATTAAATTATTTATTTGCTACTGTGCAATTCTGACACTCATACAACTAGTTGCAAGTAGATGCAAATAGGAAAGGAATCTTGCATTGTAAATCCAGCAATATACACAATATAATATTTTAACTTCTAGCACTATATATATTTTTCATTACTTACTTTTCTGAATCACGTAGATGCAAATGATTGTTTCCAAATATTTCTTTACTGCTTTTTTCCCCTAGCTGAAACAGTGGATCAGCTTCTTCGGTAGGACCAGGCCTTCCTTTTGTTTGTTTGTGTTTGGTGTTACATTGTGTTTCACTTGCCATTTTCTTCCCATCAGTCCTTATGGTATGCCAAATTACAACCACTCACCATTGTTGCAGATCTCAAATGTGAATTCGGAGCTATCTGTAACTCAATATAAGGTTAGATTTAAATAGTGTTCTCCTGAAAAGTTACATTCGGGGCAGCAGTAGCTCATCTGTAAGGAGTTGGAATCATCGGGGCACTGTCCTGTCCTGTTACAAACGAATGTAAAATGGCAATGAGTTGTTGGAGAGGTGCTAGTTTGTTTCCCGACTACTCTCGAGGTGCTCTTGAGTAAGTCACCAGCTCAAAAAATGCAGCGCTTATATGCGTGCCTCTTTTAACTCCAACATCTCTTTTGCATGCTTTCGTGGGTGTGATCTGGTATTGTGTGCTGCCTAACAGAAATATACAGCAGAGTATGAGTTTAATTTCCCCTTGAGGAATTACGAGTAAATAAATGAAAATAAATACAAACCCAATTCCAATCAAGTTTGGACCTTGTGTTAAACATAAATAAAAACAGAATACAATGATTTTCAAATCATGTTCAACCTATATTTAACTGAATACTGGAAACTACGAAGACAATATATTTAATGTTCAAACTGATAAACGTTACTGTTTTTAAATAAATAATCACAATAATTATCAACAAATAATCATTAACTTAGACATTTATGGCTGGGGGGCTGTGCTTTCCTTGTCGGGCTGAGGTCGACGGCTCTCCTGGTGGAGGTTCTCGTGAATGCCAAATCCACCACACCAGCATCTACTGAAACTCAAAAAGAATTTGCTTCTCCCACTGGTCACTGAATCAGCGAAAGCATGCATTTGTGGATCTCACTCAGCTTCATCTGTCCTTCCTTTAATCCTTCCTCTGGTCTCTTGAGGTCTCCCTAATCTGTTGGAATTTAGATGTATCTAGGTATCTGGTCAAATATTCTAGATTTTTAACTGTGGGTGGAAGGTGGTGTCTGGTTGGTGTTGGATTTCACTTTGTTTCATCGTTTCTTTGATCCTTCCTTTGGTCTCCTGACAACTTACGACTCTGCCGGGACTCTGAAGTATCCGGTTAAGGGGAAGGGTCTTGGATTTATAACAGGTTTCATGTGTATTAAAGAGCACAAATTCCCACACACAATAGCTCCTAATTTCTACTAGGGACATCTCCTTGACAAAATGCATTTCCTAGCCCCTTACCCTGACCTTAACCATCATAGCTGATTGCCTAATTCTAATCCTTACCGTATCCCCAAACAAAACCCAATTCAAACCTAAACTCTAAAACCAAGTCTTGACTCTCCAAAAGAAGTCTTGAGTTGTGAGGACCGGCCAAAATGTCCAGACCAAGCACCTGTGACCCCCACAATGATAGTAAAAACCCAGAATATGGGTCTCACAAAATTACACAGACAGGAACAGCTGTTCCACAGTCCAGGATCTGCGTTGTCGTATTTTACGCTTCATAATGCGCCACACATTTTCAATAGATAGGAGACAGGTCTTGTTTTGCTGAAATAGCAGGGTCATCCATGAAAAAGACGTTGTTTGGATGGCAGCATATCTTTCTCCAAAATTTTTATGTACCTTTCAGCAGTAATGGTGCCTTCACAGATGTGTAAGTTACCCATGTAATTGGCACTAACACAGCCCCATACGATCACAGTTGATGGCTTTTGAACTTTGTATCCATAACAATCTGGAGGGTTATTTTCGACATGATAGCCACAATTTCCCAAAATTTGAAATGTGGACTCTGCCACAGAACACTTTTCCACTTTGCATCAGTCCTCTAAGATGAGCTCGGGCCCAGAGAAGCCAACTGTGTTTCTGGGTGTTGTTGATAAATGGCTTTAGTAGAGTTTGAAGTTGCACTTATGGATTTCTGAAATGTTTCTGAGCCCATGTGGTGATATCCTTTATCCATTTACGATGTCGGTTTTTGACGCAGTGCCGCCTGAGGGTCACAGAAATTCAATGTTGGTTTTCTGCATTACTGCTTACATGCAGTGGTTTCTCCTGATTCTCTTAACCTTTTGATGATTTTATGGATAGTAGGTGATGAAATCCCTAAATTCCTTGCAATTGTACATTGAGGAACATTGTCCTTAAACTGTTCGAAAATGTTCTCACGCACTTGTTCAGATAGAGGTGAACCTCGCCTTATCTATGCTTGTGAATGAATATGACTGAGCAATTCAGGGAAGCTCCTTTTATATCCAATCATGGCACCCACCGGTCGACAATTAGCTTGTTCACCTGTGGGATGATCAAAACAGATGTTTGATGAGCATTCCTAAATGTTTTTGCCTTTTTTTGCCAAGTGGCAAATTAAAAATTGATACAGCCATAAAATTGTAAATTTGATTATTTGCTCAAAACAAGCAAGTTGATAAGTTTGAACATTAAATATCTGGTCTTAGTAGTGTATTCAATTAAATATAGGTTGAACATGATTTGCAAATCATTGTATTTAGTTTTTATTTGTTTGACACAATGTCCCAAATTCAGTGGAATTGGGTTTGTAGAATCATAAATTTAATATCAGTTCTCTCTCTCTCTCTTTTCTTCTTTTCTTTCTCTTTTGCTCTCTTTCTCTCTCTCCCCCTCTCTCTCTCTTTGTTGTTTTTAATCATATATCGCTGATGTATAACTTGTTATAGTAATACCAATTCTCGTTGTTTTTGTTAATCTTGTTATTGCTTCTTGACAGATTCCACCACCAACGATTCAGTTAAGTCGAAGGTAAGCAAAAGTCATAATGACAAAAATCAGTGGTCCCCAACCTTTTTTCCACCACGGACTGGTTCACACAAGTCCACAGCTTTCGTGGACTGGCAACCCAGTGGGTTGAGGGGGGCGGGGGGATGCTTGGCTGTTCGGCGGCTGATTAATAAAAGCCTACAACAACAAACGCAAATTCACTATGCATTTTTATGTACCTGTACTAGCAGCACAAACACCATAACAAGGGTAATAACAACGCTTTAATATGGTGATGGTCACTATGGTAATGCTTATGAATGATGCAAGCAACACAAACACTGGGGTAATTTGTGCATACAACAATAAATGTGAAGCCACATTTTTATGTAACTATATTAGCAGCGCTCTCCTTAAATGTGCCAAGTTGACGCGATAGATAGATTTAAGGAGGGCATGATATGTTGGCGCCGCCAACCCAACAAGGCACCACAGAACAAATCTAAAGTCCATGAGTAACTCACTCGATATAACGCTAAATTAAGAGCCGCTCGCCGCAGAACGGGCCATCATACGTGGGAATCACCTGTAGCTCTAAGTCCATGCACCTTTCTTTTTCTTATTGGTCATAGGCTCCTGTGTTTTCTCATCACTGGGTCTTTTCTCCGTTGCAAAGAAACTTTCCAAATATGTCTGTTTTTTACTCATTTTTTTAATTTGTTGATTAGCATCAGCTCTACGCGACTGAGATACTGTAATTAACATCTTAACATGCATCAAGAGTCCGTCGTAAACAGAGAGAATCCGGTCACTTTTCAAAATAAAATATTTTTAAGCCTCGGCTAATCAATTAACCGGAAGTATAATAAGTTTTTTATTCTTTCAACTGTGCGGCCTGCCATGGCCCAGTCAAAAGTGGCCCATGGCCCGGTACCGGTCCGCGGCCCGGTGGTTGGGGACCATTAACATAAATGACTGGAACTTGAAATATTTTAATGACAGTGCCTGAACTTGTTTCAGCTTTCTTTGAGCTCAGTGAAAGACCTGAACGCCAGAGACTACCTGTCCAAGTCCATTGTCTCTGTTGTGACCCGCAAACGTAAAAAATGCCCCAGCAGCCATCTTCCAGACAACAGTTCAGAGGAAGGCTCTGTGCACGAACCTACAAAAGACAGGAATTATGGGGAAACAAAGCAAGTGGATAGGAAAGAAATGGTTGGAAGAGACAACGCAGAACATTCTCTTATCATACAAGTAAGCGTGGGTAACAACAGAAATTGGGTAACTGAAAGAGAAACCACCATGCGAAAAGATTGTGAAAGTTATGTGGTAGAAAAGGAATTTCAAGTAGCCAATGATAAAAAGTCTGAAAAGCAGTGCAAAACTGTACCACACGTTAGTCAGAACAGCTTCCTCTACTCATGCAACCAGACAAACTACACATACCCAAGACCTTTACGTATGGCCAGTCTTCACAATTTGACAAGGGAACGATCCAAACTCCCCTTGTGGATTTCCCCAACAAGGCCTCCTGACCTCTGCCAGGCTTCAAAAACTCAAAGCAGCCTGCAAACATTTTGGAGTCAGCCAGTTCCAATTTCCAAAAAGAGATTCAGAGGCAGAAGGACTAAGGCATTGTCCATGAACTTTGACCTTAAAGTGAGTGAGAGGAATGATATTGTGAGAGAATGGAGAGCAGATAAAGTGGATGTCATCACATTTTACGAGAGAGATGCTGGTCATCATAAATCACAAATAGGCCCAGTCCCTGATCTTGTCCAGGGCGAAACCTCTTACTCTTTGTTAGTTGATCACAACTCCCCAGCATCTTCCTCGGTTGTTCAAAAGCGGTCAGCCATGAATAAGTGGGACAAGAGGAAAGCCTGGCATCGCCATACCGTGGTTGTTTAACTCAAACTCACTCGCCATTACGCTTCAGGGAACAGCAAAGATGTGTGGGGAAATCTCTCTCTGACAAAGATGAAACTTGAGTTATGCCACTGCTCAGTGCTCACGCTCAGTGACACAAAAATATGCAAACCCAAAGTGTGTTCTTGTTTTTCTTGTGTATGTGTGCATGCAGATTTAAAAAACAACAACAACAATAATAACAAAAAACAAATCTTTTTGAGGACATTGACTTGATTGCAGCGGGACTGTTGGGGTTGTCTCAATAGGTTTTGCCTCTGATCCGATCATGATGGAGCATAAAGTTAGTTATCACTAAAGCACAGTTGTAGTACAATGTGAGTTGAATTTTGTTCATTTTTATTACCAAGTTAGTTAATGTTGATGACTATCCGGAAGTTCTAATAAAAAAAAAATCACTTTACACATCCTTTTGGATTGATATTTTGTGTTTTCCTTAAAAATGCTTTTCACTGAACTCATAGTAATATGATTATTGTATTGTTGAGATATTTGGCAAAAAATATTGAGATATGAAATTTTGTCCATATCTCACAGCCTTAAATCCAACCAGCGAATGAAGGCAACTGCTAGCCATTCGCAGATAGAGTGGGGTGGGTCACAGTGTCATTAATTCGGACATTACAGAAATGGCAAGCAACTCCATTGCTAATTAAATTTTGAGTTTAATAAATGCAGACTGAGCTACATACACCACTGTTTTGTCTTTTAGATTTTAGGATGATCTGCCGCTTTTAAGTGACAGAAAATATTTTTGAGCACTGTTCAGCCTAAAACACATCAAATTTAGGTTGACGAAGTGTGCCACCCCCCCCCCCCCCCCCCGCCCCCAAAACTGGAATGCCCCATGAAATTTCTGTCTGCGCCAGGTCTGAGTCATCTTCATATACAACCTGAATAGTCCTGTTGTGATCAATTTTTTTTGCCCTGAGAATAATATGACCTTGATGAATGAGAATATTTACAAGTAAAAATTAGGTTGTTGTTTTCAAAGGAGCAAAGGCAGCTGTATTAAGTATGCCAAACTTGTTTTTACTGTTTATAAGGTTAACAAAACAGTTTAGCTTTTAGATGTTGTGGTATAAAGGTGCATTGTGCAGTTCAAAATGTAATATTAAATCTTTTTCTACATCATGCATGCGCCACCAATGCCCAGTTGAGTACAAATAGCCCTGACTTTTTAACTGTGACTGCACCTAACAGCTCTTATCTTCCCTTACGCCTGAACATTCTACAGTTTCTTGGGGGAGAGGAGCAGAGGTGGCAAATCCAGGTCGAGAAAGTAAAAACCCTGCAACAGTTTGGCTTTAGCCCCTGATGCTAGCTAGCTCCCTAGCAGGTAAACAAGCACAATGTAAGCTAGCTAGCTAGCTAGCACCTGGGGCTAAAGCTAAACTGTGGCAGGGTTTTTACTTTCTGGACCTGGATTTGCCACCCCTGGAGGGGAAGGGTGGAGGGTGACGTTATGCTCACCGTGGACAATTAGTATTAGCGTATGGCACAATTGGGATGGAAACTGGAAAAATACAAACAAACAAGAGCACAGCCCAAACTACAACAAAACTGAGAACAACCCCCCCCCCCCCCAAATAACAACAAAAGCGAAGAATTTATTCGTACTGGCACGTGCACTATGCATGAGCTTAACAAGATAGGTTGCAGTTACGCTTTGGGCCACAGGTGGCAGTCGCGTGTAAAAAAGTGACAAACTCCACAAAGCACCAAATGGGCGAAGCATCAACTACGACATTGAAATTTACATCAGTGTTAACAGCTAATTGTGGTAATGATAAATGTCAAAACCAAAATCCTACTTTATTCCACTGTATTGTTGACCGTACCTGAGATATATTGACCCCAATGTGATGTGACTAACTTTTTGAAGAACAAAATGTTACTGGATATTATGTTTGGAAACAGATATGAAAAATAAACAGATATGAAAAATAGAAAAACGACTGATTATTTGAGTTTCACTTTAAAATAGAATCATTACCAAAACAATTTTGAAGATCCCATTAAGCTTACAATTCATCTCCTGAGGCATCATCTGCCAAAGTGTGTGTGTACGTGCGCGTGTGTTTTATCACAATGGAAAACGATTGAAGAATTTTGTGTCATTAAAAGCTGATTTCCCATTTACTGTGGCCTGTGACAATAAAGTTGCCTATCATATCATAGATATTCTCAAATCATATTGCCACAAATAAAATAAGAATGATTTGATGGTTCAGTTCAACACTTTTTTCCCCTTTGCATTCAATGTAATACATAAGGAACGCTTAGCCCTCTTATACTACTGTTCAGTATTACAAGTCAATATGTGCTATATTTCATAGCTCATATTTGACTGGCGTGTCATCCTTTCATAGACGTCGCATGAAAATCTGGACATTGAGGAGTGATCAAAACATTACATGATTTACATCACATAATTTCATACCACTTAATTAAATAATTAATTAATTATCTCATTCATTATTTCATTCCACTTCCACAGAATTTTTTAATCTATTCCACAGCTGACTGGGAGTCAGTGTAAAGCCTTAAGGACTGAAATGATATGTTCTGATTAAGGCTGTCACTTTAATGCGTTAATCTAGATTAACTAATTACACGCAAAATAACACAATTGATCGCGAGTGGCAAGTCAATGCGCAATTTGGCCCATTGAGTTAACCGTATGTGGCACAGGTGCGTCACTACAGGGT
This sequence comes from Leptonotus elevatus, assembly GCF_054856555.1. Lineage (NCBI taxonomy): Eukaryota > Metazoa > Chordata > Actinopteri > Syngnathiformes > Syngnathidae > Leptonotus > Leptonotus elevatus. The sequence continues at coordinate 16,206,764 of NC_141258.1, forward strand.
AGCACTACTAGTCACTACGAGAATTGACAACAGCAGACATGGACGCAAGTGCAGCACAGCGAGGAGAGTGAGGCAAACTTATTTGGACCTATATCTTCCAGAGCCATTATTTTGGACGGTTCTATTCTTTTCAATGTACATCTTTCACCTCGCCGGGACCCGCGGGGTTGCGCCGCTGGGCTTCCGTAGTTGCTGTCGCAAGTGCCATTCTTAGATCACCATGGCGGAACGCAATGTCGTGGGGGGAAAGCTGTCGTCGAGATGAGTCCAGGGATGCCCTTACGTCCCCGGTAGGACGTACGGTTTGGGAGATACGGCCGCACAAAGACCTCCAGAAGACCGATGATTTCCAACCACCCCGCCTGCGATGGTTGCTATCCCGGGTAAAATCACGGGTTTGTCGGCCCTCTATATCCGGAACGCAATGTCGTGGAGCAATGGCACCGACATCGTTGGAAATCTGTTGTCGAGACGAGTCCGGGGATGCCCTTAGGTACCCCGGTAGTACGTACGGTTCGGGCGATACGGCCGCCCAGATCTTCACGAGACCGATTATTATAGCGATTATTTGGGTTGCCGTAGTGGCGAACGAGAAATTTAGACGGTACTGAGGGAAATTGTAATTTCCTCAGCATCATCTGGGGGCACCACGTTGACTTTGCTTGTTTGTAGGAGCAAAATAAACGATAAAAATCCTATTATCAAGTATTCATAATCTGAAGTTGCTACTTTAGTTAATCATGGAGTTCTTTCCTTTAATAAGAGAATTACTAATCCACTCATCCACAAATGATTCGGCATTAATTGAATTTCTAGACAACAAATGTATTTAGTAAACACACACATATATCAGTCACAGCCTAACCTATTAATGAAAAGGAATAAAAAATGTGAATCAAAGATAAAAAGAAAACATGCAACCTAACGAACTAAGATAAAAAGGGAATGAAAAAGGTAGATGGGGAATAGAGATGGAAGCATTTAGACCTGTCAATCCTTTGATATTTGAATCAAAGGGTTGCGCCAGTGGTATATGGTCGGATTGCAATGAAGGCGCACTTACAAAATTGTTCAGGTGCACGGGAGAAAAAGGGACTTGCCGAGCGTTGATCCTCAGTTGAAGAAAAGTCTGTTGGAGGCGATCTGAGCGGTTGGCGCACGCGAGGCAGGTCCAAAAAAGTCCAAAAACAGGGTGAGCGGAAGGGGGCACGGAGGCGGGAACCTGGCCCACCCATCAGGGCCAGTCAGGAGGGGGTCCAGGACGCCAAACGAGGGGAGCCCGGTGGCGTCGGTCAGGAGGGCGTCCCGGACGCCAGACTGGAGCAGGAAGCGACTGTGGCAGCGTCCGCCAGACGAGGATCAGAGGACAGCCGCAGGGCGTGCACCGCCGGTCCATAATCATGGGCTTGAGACCGCCATGGCAGAGGCGAAGAGACTTGGCACGGCAGCGGCACAGGTGAGGAGGGCCGGGACGGCAGCGGCACAGGCGAGTAGGGCCGGGACGGCAGCGGCACAGGCGAGTAGGGCCGGGACGGCAGCGGCACAGGCGAGGAGGGCCGGGACGGCAGCGGCACAGGCGAGGAGGGCCGAGACTGAGGCTGCCGCGGAGCCGGAACGGGGACTTGAGGCTGCCGCGGAGCCGGGACGGGGACTTGAGGCTGCGGCAGACGTGGTTCGGGGACTTGAGGCTGCGGCAGACGTGGTTCGGGGACTTGAGGCTGCGGCAGACGTGGTTCGGGGACTTGAGGACTGTTTGACCTGACACCCAAAGCGCCACCAGCCAAAGCCAGGTGCCGCAGGGCTTCGTCCAACAAAGCAATCATCAAAGCTCCGGAGGCAAGTATTTTTTTGTGGCATGACAGAGCTCCCGCTGGGTCCTTCTGTGGTCAGTTCATTCTGTCAAGGGGTAAAGTTTGGTGGAGGACCCAAATGCAGGGAAGCAGGGCAAGGAGGCAGAGGTGATGGACAAAAAAGGAATTTAATCATTCAAAACAAAAGCGAACTCCAAATGGCAGTAAAACAAAACGTGGGGAGGACAACAAGGCAAAAAACTGGCAGCATGACAGGAGGAAAACGACAATGAACCGACACAGACAGAGGGGAGACAAGAGACTAAATACACACACACGCTAATGACAACAAGACACAAGTGGCTGAGGGCACTGATTGGTTGACACGAGGAAGGGCAGGATTACACTTAACAAGACCAATGGAGACACACAAGGAAAAACAGAACCCAAACATGACACAATGTAGTTCGAGAAATGTTTGATTGCCCATACTGTGGAAAGCAGGGTGTTTTCGCAGTCAGGGTATTTCAACTCTGGGCCGTTGAACGTTTTACTGACGTACACCACGGCATGTTTGTCCTGGTCGTACATTTGGTCTAGACCCGCGCTCACACAATAGTCGGAGAATCCTGCTTCCAAGAAAACTTCCCTGTTGCTATCAGGGTACGCAAGACAGGGGGCGGAGCTAGGAGTGAACCAACCCCCAAGTAATTTGCTTCGGCTTGTCGAAGTTGTTCTTGTCGGTCGGTCAGTCAGATCAGTCACCTCTGATTTCAGCTTATGAATTTTGTCAGCAGCGGTTCGCAGCAGTCTTTCTTGCTCTCGATTTGTGTCTTCGGCGGATGCGAGAGCTCGGGTTAACTCACCAATCTTTTGAGGAGAGTCATTGTCGGATGCAAATTCGTCTGCATCGCTGTCCGAGTTCTCGGCATGCACATCGTCTGCGTCATCCAACTGTGCCCATGAGCTGCGCGAGGTTACTGTTAAGTGTATCAACATTCGCATTTTTAACAGATTCCGCGTAAGGTAAGATATCCTTGGTCAGCGTCTGAACGAGCAGTGCCAGGGAGTCAAGGCTCTCACATGGGCTGGGAGTTTCTCGTAATGCAGCCATGTTGTTAACAATTAACTTTTTTTTTTATTCGACGATTAAACTTTTACTAGCGTTTAGTAGTTAATCAGCTAGGCGTACGCTACCAAACTACCGCTAACAAGTGTTATCGTCAACAATACACACTGGGTTCAAGCTGTCAGAAAGGAAACAGAAAAACAAAAGAGAATATTTGCAGCAAGAAGGAGGGAACACGGAGCGAGGCTACGCAATCCCAAGTAGTGAACAATCTATCCCAAGCTTATCGAAATTCAATTTGATTCACTCACTCATTTGAAAGCCGAGGTAAAAATTTAAAATTGAAATGTAATTAAATAAACAAAAACAGGAAGGGTAAATAAAATTAAAATTGATCAATAGTCTTAGTCAAATTAAATAGCTGGAGTGTTAGCACAGTATGCGAATGTCTCTTATGGATTCGGTTAAGACTAAAAACTTTAAAGCTGTACAAAAATATTAGGGCTGAATCCCTAATATATCACTTGAAACTCACAACCTTCTTAATTAACTATAAAACAAAAGTAAACAAAAGGGGGAAATAATGAAAACAGAAATAGAATGGCAGAAAACCAGACAAAATAAACCAGAAAGCAACAAAATATTAAAAGGGGGAGGGTAGACTAGAGCTAAACAAGCAGGAGTAGGAGAAAGCTAGAGGAAAGTAACTCACAACAGTGCAAATAATTATTTTAATATGCTTAACCAACAGTGTATATTGTTTATGCAAGCACGCTAACGCTCCTTACAAAACACCTCACACAGGTGTAAACCTTGCGTTGCTTTTCCTAAACCGCGGGCCTATTAATGTAAATAGCTAGCGCGTAGCTACGCTATACGTCATAGGAGGCTAGAACGCGATCGGCTAATAATATAGTAATTAAACACAAGCAGTCAATTAGCCCATGAATGTGTTTAATCGGCGTAGATAATTGTTATTATCTAGCGAGTCCCACGGTAGTTAAAAGCCACTCGGTGGAGAGGGAGGCTCAACATGGGATTGAAATCAAAGTCTGTGTATTCTTAGCATATGGTTCATCACGTAATTCAATAGAGTTAGTGAGTTAGCACATGTAGCTAGCAACCGTCTTTAATCCTTACCAGCGGAGCAAGCTGACGCTTGCAACAGCGGTCAGCTTAGCAAGCTAACAGCAGCTACGGCGACTAGCTTCAGCAGCTAGCGGTGCTGTTGCGGCCGGTGGGCCACGATACACTCATCTCATAGCCTTTGGGCCTACAAGAGGAGGTCAGCCTCGAGGCAGGTTCAATAACTGGGCAGCTAGCGGGCAGGCTTTGCGGCCTGGCGGCTAGGCCTCTCCTGAAACACAGATAGCTCAAATTCACAAGGAAAAGGGCGCCACCTTGTGAGCGGGTGAGCACGGGACACGTCTGGTGTCCCAGCACAGGGGTACCCGGCAGCCGAGCTGTTATTGGGCTCGCGATATGAACAATCACACCCAATACGTCTCCCACGATCGGGAGGAAAAACAGGGACAATACTCTAAAGCCATTATGTTAGCCTCGGGTAGCTACTCCGAGGTACATAAGACAGAGCATCGTCACGTCGCGGTAAACAGCAAATTCAATTCCCAGGAAACAAAGAAACAACTTCAAATTCAGCCAGCTGAAATTTACAAGTTGCAAAACTCGAGTTCTATTACGTACGTCTTCAAAATACAAGTCACTATTCTCACAAACAGTAACCGGTCTTACTTTCTCAATTCCCACTTATCATTCACGATAGCAATTCCCTATGTTCTTCACCTGTCCAAGATGGCCGCAAGCCATGCCCTTACAACACATACAAGATTGTGGACACTCACAATAATAAAGGCCTCACACGGGCCGCACCAATATGTAGCGATTATTTGGGTTGCCGTAATGGCGAATGAGAAATTTAGACGGTACTGAGGGGAGTTGTAATTTCCTCAGCAACCTCTGGGGGCACCACGTTGATAAAAAATCATATTATCAAGTATTCATAATCTGAAATTGTTACTTTAGTTAATCATGGAGTTCTTTGCTTTAATAAGAGAATTACTAATCCACTCATTAAACACAAATGTTTCGGCAGAAATTGAATTTCTAGACAACAAATTTATTTAGTAAATGAAACGGAATCAAAAATGTGAATCAAAGATAAAAAGAAAACATGCAACCAAATAAACTAAGATAAAAAGGAAATGAAAAAGGTAGACGGAGAATAGAGATGGAAGCGTTTAGACCTGTCAACCCTTTTATATTTGAATCAAAGCGTTACGCCAGTGGTATATGGTCGGATTGCAATGAAGGCACACTTACGGACTGGTTCAGGTGCACGGGAGAAAGAGGGGCTCGGCGTGCGTCGACCCTCAGTTGAAGAAAACTCAGTTGGAGGCAATCTGGGCGGTCGGCGCAAGCACAGCTGGAATGCTGCACTGGAGTCTCTGGCTGATGGTGATGGGCGCACGACTGAAAGGCCGCTGCAGGTCTCTGGTTGGTGGCGAGGTGCGCGTGCGGCATGGAGGCCGCGGCAGGTCCTTGGCTGGCACAAGACCCGGTTGGTGGCGATGTGCTAGCGCGGTTGAGAGGCCGCAGTCAGTTGGTTTGGGTGCTGCGGGGCGCCTAACAGCCGTCGTGGAACCGGGTCGGCGGGACGTTGCGTGATTTAGAGAGCGGAAGGTAGGTGGGTCGGCTCTCGGCAGGAACAGACACGCGCATTTTGGGGCGCACAGTGTGGTTACGAGCCCTTGAGTGATGCGTACTTTGGGGCGCGCGGCGTGGCTCAAGTCTGGACCTCAAAGAAGGTAGCCACGTGGTCGCTCTCAGCGTGTTCGGCGACCACATCTCTCGTGATGGTCAGGAGAAGAGAAGAGCAAAGAGGGCTTCCGTGCGCTTGAAGCAGACTTGAGACCAAAAACTTTTGGGATAGCATTTGATAATTTTTGATCAGAATTGACAAGCCAGATGCTTCATTTATCATTCTGAACACATTTCAAACATTACAGCGATCATAAAGTTATTGAATCCGCTAAACTGACTAATTAGGTAAACTTAAATGGCTGCAGAAGTTACACACATCATTCATTTGAGATATACATACAGGTTGTGTACAAAGATAAACAACATAAATCCCTTGATGTCAGTCAAGTGCATAGAGTCTGTTTATGTCCCGAATTATATAGACTTCAGATTAATTACGAGCGGCAGGATTCGTGAGGAAAATACCAATAGTGGCCGCTGGAGGGCACTATTGTACCATAAAACTTCCAAGGGGCTATGTTTCCAAAAACATATGGCTGATTAATGTAAATAGACAAGACCATAAAAGTGGTCTGAGGACTGATAAGCAGTCTTATCGCTAGTTTGCTTGCTAAACAGGCTTTTAGATCTCGGTAGGCGCTGAGGTATGTGTTTCCTGTGGGTTGTAAAAACGAAGTCCCTGCTGGAGGGAAGAGTTTTTCCTTTTTGAACTGTCTCTGGTTGGTTTAAGAAAACACAGGGTTAAGGGACACACACACATTCCCCAGGGGGACGTGTTTAAAAAGACAAATAAAAAAAATTGAGGGTGACGTGTAATATTCGTTACAGTATAGTAAAAGGCTTCTAGTAAAAAATAAAATAAAATTGGCTGTAGATGTGGAGTCATTTTTGGCAGTACAAGCCTGATAATCGAAATCAATAAAGGTCCCTGTCCGCCTCAGAAATACAAGAGAGGGATTTAACCTCTCTTTCTAACCTCTAACTTTTCCTGATTACCAGTTTGTTAGTTTAGCTAAAAAACCACCACATCTATTTATTATCAGTTAATCTCATGCCATCCATACACCGCATCCATATACCACAGCTTGTGGAAGTTTAGATTAAAGTTTGTTCAAAATTTTTGGGAACTAAATAGAAGTTTAGATTATCTTTTAAAATAATGTATGGCCCAATTGGTTTGTTGATGTGCTTATGAAGCACTTATAAGGCACTTCTCTCTTCTTGGTGTATTCAATTGATTAGTCATGCACTACAATTTTGTAATGTCCTGGAATTAAATTCTTTATTTGTGGACCTTTATCAGATATGAGATTAAAATAGATTAATTAGATTAATTCATTAAAAATCCTGTAATTAATTAGATAAAAAAATTGAATTGCCTGACAGCACTAGTTCTGATCTCTTTGTTTTGGTCAGAACTCGAGCTGCAGCGTTCTGAATGAGCTGCAATTGTATGATGTCCTTTTGAGCGAGTCCAGTCAGAAGACCGTTACAATAATCGAGTCTGCTGGAGATGAAAGCATGGATAAGCTTCTCTTGGTCTGCTTGGAGAATGCAGTTCTTCAGTCTGGTTATGTTTTTCAGCTGGTAAAAGGCTGTCTTAGTGATTGATTTGATATTATTGCTGAAGTCAACATCTCGAACTGAAGATATCTTTTGAATACTTGCTAACATTCGCTAGTATGACAACATTCGCTTTTACTATTAAGTAAGCCTGTCTACTGTTCAATTTTATGCATGGAGGGGGTGGGGGATCTCGTTATGGTGTATTTGGACTTTTATGGGGTGTTATGTCCATTTATATAAATCATTTGTAAAGTAACATTAGAGGCAGGGAACTCATCTGGTTTGTTGAGCAGGTGATGTGCTAGCTAGCAGCTAGCAGCTAAAAACACGCCATAGTTATGATGTACATTAATTCAATTTAATATAACTTTATTTATCCCCTAAGGGCAATTAAGAAACAGCAGCAACTGAGCAGCATTACATTTAAAAGAGAATAAAAAGTTTAAAATGAATATACACACGATATGAAAATACACAACATAAATAAATACACAATATCAATAAGGTGACTCAATGAGTAGGATAAAGTGCCAACAATATATATATCAGTGGCGAGCGGTCATAATAATATATTAATGCGGTGCATGCCCAAGCCCTTCAATAAAATCATTGATAATATCTATCTGTCAGTGTCCTCTATTATACAATACCTTACGTCTACTGCTTTTGGTCTTAAATTCCCCGGATTCATCTCGACGAGACCTTTCCAACGGTGCATGGCCTGTTGGCGTCCACGGCCTTGCGTCCCGGAGATAGAGGGCCGGCAAATGCCAGATTTCGTGCCCGAGGAGGCTCCAGCGTTCTCGGACGTGCTCTGCGGGCCTCCGGCTATGCCCAGGAATGCTCCAGCGAATATAATTTCAAGTGGTCGTCCTACTGAAGTAGCCTAATCATCACGAAAACGGGGAAAAATTGGAGGGGTTTGGGGGTGCCGGCCGTCCTCCGGTGCCCCCATCTCCCCTTCTGCCCCCGGTGTTCCGTCCCTCCACGCGGCGGGGGGTGGGGTGGGCGCGGGTGCCCTCTCCGCTCCGCTGTCCGGCCCCTCTTCGGCGCCGATGCCTGGGTGCGGGGGGTCCCCGGGGGCTGGGGGTCGGGGGCTTCCGGTTGGTCGGGGTGGGGTCGGGGGGGGGGGGTGTCTGGGGGCCTGGGGGCGGCTGGGCCTGGGTTGGGGTGGATGGGGGGCGGGGGGGAGCGGGGGCTGTGGACCGGTGGGGTGCCTGGCGGGCCTGCAGTGCCCCATCCTGCTGCATTGGGTTGGGGGCGCGGGCCGTGTTGGGGTAGGGGGCGCTCCTGCTCCTGGGTTTGCTCTCCGGCTGGTGGCCCTGGCGGGGCCCGGGGGTCGTCCTTTGGCGCTGCCGCGGCCTGGGGGGCCCTGAGGTTTTGCGCTTGCTCTGTCCTGGCAGGGGTCGACAGCTCCCCTCTTTGGTGGAGATTTTCATGCATGCCAGATCCACCACACCAGCATCTATCGAAACTCAGACGCAATCTGCTTCTTCCTCAGGTCATTGAATCGGTGGAGGCTGGTGTCTGTGGATCTCACTCTGCTTCGTTTGTCCTTCCTTCCTTTCCTCAGTCTCTCCTTTGGTCTCTTGAGGTCTCCCTGATTTTTTGGATTTGTTGGAATTTAGATGTTTCTGGGGTTGGTGAAGAACTCTGGTTGGTGGCCCGGTGGGTGGTGTCTGGTCGGTGCTGGATTTCACCTTCCTTTGTTTTCTTTGGTCCTTCCTCGGGTTTCCTGACGGCGGTGTTCGGTTTAGGTGAACGGTATGGGATTTTATTTAATAGGTTTTTGGTGAACTAACGAATACACACATGCACGCACGCACATATACATACTCACCCACATACAAAAAGAAAAAGAAAAAAAAAGAGCAATGATGATGACATTACCGAATGAACAATACTGAGCTTTTAGAAAGAAAAAAAGAAAAAAGAAAAAATTAGCAATGATGATGACATTACCGAATGAACAATACTGAGCTCTTTTAGAAATAAAAACATTTAAAAAAGGAATGCTCCAGCGAATATAATTTCAAGTGGTCATCCTACTGAAGTAGCCTAATCATCACGAAAACGGGGAAAAATTGGAGACTCAAATGTAATATTTAAATTAAACTTGAGCACAGCCTGTGGAGCACCACATCTATTTTTGATGATTTTATCAGGATAACAGATGATAACCTCATTAAATCAGTCATTAAAATGAAGGTTGTAACCTTTAACAATTTTGTGAGTTCTTTGTTCAGCTTATAGGTTAATATAAATTGATAAAACACACACACTGTACACAATTATATGGAAGCTCATTCCCACCAGTAAAAAAAAAAATCTTTTTTTTCCCCCCTCACCAGAGGCCCGTTTTCGCCAGTGGGATTTTTTCTCTCTCCAAATAACCATTTCCGCCATTGGAGGAAAAAAAAGTTTAGTTTTTTTTCACTGTCACTGTTTTATGCCAGTGGGGGAACCCCCCCGTTTATTTTGTGTGTGTTTTTTAGTTGAAGAGCTTTACTATCAGACCTCGATGCGGCATGCGCAAACCCGCATCGGCGAGCAAAGTCTGACAGTTTACATGAAGACCATGTCGCACTCAATTGGAATCTAAAAGTTGATTTTATTAAAATATTGTATAATTGTACTTTATATTGTTATATTTATAATTATGTGATTTGTGGTGTTATAGACCTATATGCGATAATAGCCCATCATGTTGAAGCTAGGGTTGCACACACTCGACGGGTGACCAACAGTCTCTTCAGATTCTGTCTATATCTAAAATATTAGCTAAATTCGCAAATTTATTGATCCCTCCTAAAATGATGTTGGTATGCCATTACGCTCATTTTGGTTGATGCACCTGCATCAACAGGACATACAAATGGCCTGAAACTTGAATCCGCATGTGGCTTGAATCCGATAGAGGGCTTGCGCATGCCACATGGTACGACAACGTATTAAGGTCACATATAAATATATTTTTTTGAGGGACAATATTCCGAGAAAAAACTCGCAAATTTGGCACTTATTAAAGTGGCAAATTAAAAAAAAAATTAAGTTACGAGAACTACACGTAGCGTACTATTCAACTTTTCGGTTGGGTTTCCAAATAAGGAGATAATTGCTTTAGCAGAGATTAACCATATGATGTTAAGCATTCGCTCTTTGAAGCGTTGGGTACAAAGACACCTCGCTTTGCAAAGGTCCACACCCTGAGTTAATTTGTTAAAATGTATATTTACTTGTACATTTATATTTCCAGAATTATAATTTACACGTTCATACATTTATTTTTTCTTTATTTTTTGTACAAGTATCTAAGTTGATGTGTCAAATCTGCTGCTCGTCGTCATTCACTAGCATTTACCTAAAGTATGATAGCTTCTGATTGGTTAGTGTTAGTCAGCTGATAGGGGATCAAGAAGTGTTGTCACTCTAGCTGCCGTGTATGATGAGTAAAGTTTAAATTTAAGAATTAATCAGTCTCCATTCTGCCTTTTCATTTATAAACAGTGTCCCATTAACCACCAACGAATCCTCACATGATTAGACTATAGCTGCGTATTTCTCTTTAAATTTCTGGGGGGTTTTCTCGCAAATCAGCCGCTTTATAAAGTTGCAAATTTGCAAGTTTTTTTCTCAGAATATTGCACCCGTCCTCTAAAAAATATCTATATTTATACAAAGGCCCTAATACGTCGATTTTGTACACGTTTATTTTCTAATCTATTTGGGGAAATCTACATATGAATTTAAGAGAAGCAAAACTCTAACAACTGTGATGGGGAATAGAAACAAGAACTAAAACAATAAAAACATTTTTTAACATAATTAAGAAAAGAGAAACAGTCTTAAACGAGGTGATGGAATTGAAAACGAGGCTACCAAGGGACCAAAACATAAAGGCACCGTCCAATGTTTTGACTCAGAAATAAGCAGTAGATAAATACAGAACTCCTTCTCAATCTACACCTCTGGGCTTCTGTTAATGTATGGTGGGGATTTTGTCCTCAACCCAGGGAGCGGATTGCGGGTTGGGTAGTTTCCGACGCTCTGGACGGGCCATGAAAGCATCACGGTTTGTTTGGGAAGCTAAGCGCGCTATTGGCTGTTGTGTTATGGTAATTGAGCTTGCTGTTAATAAAAACTGTTGTTAGCTCCACACTTGTCCTGATTATTTCACCATCGTTGCAAGCTAAATGTCGTTTTGAACTATTTATCCCTGTCGGTGATCGCCGGTGCACAGTCTCGGATCAATAATGTGACCATTTGCAAGATACCTCGTCACTCACTCTCGCAGCTTGCTTGGCTGAGTGCGATCAGAGGCAAGGGGCGTGAACATTGAGCTCGTATGGGTTAAACCATTGGAGGGGTCAATTTTGAATTGTTTGTTTACAAACAGAAACAGTTTATTTACAAACAGAAATGGTCAAAACTCGCCTTTGACCTAATTGCTTAACCCAATTGGATGCACAAATTTGTACAATCTGGTTAATGTTTGCAAAGTTGCACTTACAGATGGTCGCCCAAGACGCGGAGAAGTGTTTGTTCCTGGGTTGAAGGTTCGGCAAGACAGTTCATGGAAGCAAAGTTTCAGGAGGAAGTTCATCAGGTTGGGCAGAGACCTCACGGCTCGGATCGTGAGAGCAATCCTTCAGGCAGAGGCAGTTCTGGCTAGATTTGCGCCCTGGGCGAAATATTCCCTTGGCGCCCCCGCCCCCATCTCCACCCCATCCGGCCCCACAAAAATGGACTTGCCACCAACGCAACAATCAATACATCGGACTCGGCTGCAGAAATAAATTACAGGGCGGGCATAAAAAAAATGTGGGGGGTGGGGAGGATACACTTCTTCAATCTAAATCTAATGTTCTTTAAGCTGAACAGTGTCAACTGCAAAAGTGCTCAGAAATATTTTCTGTCACTTAAAAGTGGCAGTTCATCATGAAATCTAAAAGACAAACGAAAAACAATGGTGTAGTACTGTGTGCATTTATTCAACTTAAAAGTAAATTAGCAACAAAGCCGAACGCCATTTCTGTAGACAACTATGTCCGAAGGAATGACTGTGACCCAGCCCTTTTATCTACAAGTGGCGAGCAGTTGCCTTCCTTCGCTAGTTGGATTTAAGGCTGTATGATACGGACAAAATTTCATATCTCATGGTTTTTTGTCAGACACCTCTATTGACTCAGCATGAGACATTTCAATGTTTTCTGGTGTCTGCATGCTGCAATTTGTTTTTTTATTGATACTTATTTACTTATCTTTAAGAAGATGGATGGATGGACTTCCCTACTTGTTATTAATGTATTAATAAATTGTATTTGCTTGTATACTTTACTACTCATGACATAAATTATTTTTATTTTATTTTATTTAACTCACCTCTATTGCAAGACTGATACAAGAACGATATTACATGGGTTTAGTGAAAACTAAGCAAAATATCAATGTAAAACGTTCATGTGTAAAGTGCATTGTTTATTAGAACTTGACAGTCATCAACAATGACAAGCTTGGCAAAAAAAAGCAGAATTGAAATCACATTGTACTTAAGTGTGATAAATAATTTAATCCTGCTACATGAGTTGTCGTCGCGTTTGTGTGCCTGCATGCGTTTGTGGGTCTTTAACCTTGTTAAACCTCAACTGTCTCGTTTAACCGCATCACTGTGTGTGTGTGTGTGTGTGTGTGTGCGTGCGTGCGTGCGTGCGTGCGTGCGGCTTGACTGATTAAAATAAAAGTTTGCCACTCAAGAACTTTGTAACGTAAGGACTCAGGAATTCCAGCAATGTCAGCTGTGTCAGCCTGGATCCAGGTTTGACGTTTGGTGGCACCCATTACAATACGTTGCTTTGCATCACTTTTTTTAATCCACAAAAAGGCAGCAGAAGACGCAGGTTGCTACGTAAATATGACGTGGGCGGTCATTCAGGCGTCGGACGAGCGTGTGCTGGCCGCGTACATCAGCTCTCCTCCCCCTTGCCTTCCTCAGTCGCAAATTGACCCATCCCCCACTCTCCCCCTTGCCTTCCGATTTGACTCTCATCAGCAAGTTGACACCGCCCCAGCACTCCACTAACTCGTTGTGGAAATGTAGTCTAGCGAGTAAACTAGCGAGTCTTGTTTAGATTTTTTGGGCACCTGTGCGCCACTGCTCCCTCGGATGTATTGCGCCCTGGGCAGTCGCACAGCCCTGCGATCCTTTAAGGCTGGCAGAGACACAGCATGTTTCACTGGGCCTGTCGCAGAGCGATGGCCACCGTGAGGTAGTGCGAGCGTCGCACAGCGATGGAAAACATAATGTAACGATTATCGGCCGGTTGTTGAAGTTTTACAACCTCATCAAGGACAAAGGAACTTAATTTCTTTGCCCTGGGCACGCCAAAGTGGGGCTGGTTGACCACGAGACGGGCTGTCTCCCCTCCACAAAGGCATATTATCCACTTAACTTTCATTTGTGTACATGTTTTAACAGTTGTAAGCTAGGTAACATTTCTTTTGATGTGTCCAACTGCACGTGTTTGCAGTGATTGAATTTTGACCTTAGAATCTCGTCTAACATGGGATCCAAATACAACCTGCCGATTTTTTACCAAAATTCACTCCAAGGCTGGTAAATTTCCTCCCTGGTCTCCGTGAAACCTGAGACCGGACCCCTGGTGAGGACGCTAGCGGTAGCCCAACCTTCCGGTTACTGGACGGACGGCTCTACCTCCTGAGCCACAGCCGCCACTGAAAGTACAAAGTACAATGCTGAAGCTGGATGTGCACCAATCTAAAGACGCCCCCGCGGTTCCTAAACAAAATATAGTGTGTTTTATACATTACAAATTACAAAAATATACATTTTAACACAAATATAATTAAATGACAACTTTATGAGAGTTGAAGTTAATGTTGTTTGTTTTATTAGCCATTAGCCGCGGGCCCGTGACTAGCAACCTTTAGCTTGCTAACGTGACTCAAAAGTGTTTTCTTCTCTGAAAGATACAAACTGAAGTGGAGAGAAGTCGACCTGCCGCTAAACCAAAAAAACATAAAAGCCTACCCTACCACTACTATTTGAAAAACAGAGACTGTATGATCCAAAGTTTCCCGAAGCTGCCAGAATAAACAGAGCTGTAGCAGAGTACATCTGTGAGGACCAACTGCCAATTTACACAGTGGGAAAGCCTGGATTCCAAGAACTTCTCATGCAGCTAAATCCACGTATGTTCTCCTATTAAGAAACCACTTCATGTACAGCGAAATCCCAGAGTTGTACAATACAACAAAACAAACACTAATGCAGCAGCTTCAGGGGAAACCATTCTTTGCCTGCACAACAGACCCTTGGAACAGCAGAGCTGCATCGTCTTTCATGGCTGTTACCCTGCAGTTTATTAGTCCTGGTGTTTGGGTGTTGGTGTTGCTTTGTATTCAGAGCACATAGGTGAAAGCTTGAGAGAAGCATTGGAGGAGACAGTGCAGGCGTCCTGGAAACTGGATCTAAACAACATGGCAGCCATCACCACAGATAATGCATCAAATAACAAGAAAGCATTTGAGCAGTATTACACATGGATCCCATGCTTTGGGCAATAATTTGCATTTGGCTGTTAACAAGGGTCTGGCTATTGACAGCGTAGCAGGAGCACTCTTCAGATTGAGAAAAACAGTGGCAGCTTTCACCAGATCACCGAAGATAACCTGACAGCTGAAAAAAAAGATAGGACTTGCAGCTGATCCACGATGAGCCAACACGGTGGGACTCTGCGTTTAAAGTCGTGGAATGGTTTATTGAACACCAGCAAGCAGTCTGTGCAGTTTTGGCAGATGAGAGGAAGAAGTTGTACATCTCATGCCAAAAGATTCAGACATCACCATTCTTGAAACTGTGCAAATTGCTTTACCTCTTAGCGGGGAAAAGGCACACCACTGTCCTCTGTCCTACCTTAACCTGGAAGCTATAATCCACTTTGTCAAGTGAGGCGGACGAAAAGCCATGACTTATTAGAATATAAACTGAATACTCCATTTGCAAAGAGAATAGAGCTACAGAACAAAAAAATTTTTTGATTATATGGCCAAAATTCTAATTCCTTCCCTTGTATTGTTATTCTACTTATTATCATATTAATATCTTCGTGAACAATAGAGTGTGCTAAAAACTTACTGTATGAGCTGGCAGCTAAGTGAACTTGAACACGAGTTGACCCTTGAAACAATAGTGGCTTTGTTGAATTGCAGGTGCAAGCTATAAAAATCTGAAGGGAGCTTCGATGTGAGGGCATTTGCAGGTAAGCCTGCTCCTTCGGCCGTTAATGACTATTAAATCATCTTAATGGGTCACAGTTAAGAACAAACGTCTATGACGGTCAGCTGATGTTCCGTACGTAACCAGTTTACTCATTTTGCTGTGCTTTGTCAATACAGCCGGCATTTTGGCGGGGTTAAATATTGTTTCATGTGTGTGTGGCGACCCCTGAAAGGACAAGCCGAAAGGAAAAGAAGAAGAAATATTGTTTCATGTTTAATATAGAAAAATACAAGCTAATTGATACTTAATACATAGCATCACTGGATACCTTTAAAATTGCATTTGTGGCAAAATTCAGATTACATCAAAACCATGCCAGAGCTGAGTGCTGAGAAGGATCAACATGGTGGAAAACCCGAGAGCACCTTGCCTACTCTTGCCCATCTTGTCAAGAAATGCCTCTGTATTGCCGCTTCAAGTTGTGCCTCAGAGTGTGTATTTAATACATAGGGGCTCATTTGCAACCCTATAAGGTCAAGACTCATGGAGGAGCATATTGACATGCTTGTCTTTATTGCAAAAAAATCTTCCAGCAGCAAGAAAATTCAGACCTGTGAGACGGCAACTTAGACTGTCATTCATAGAATACAGTGTACTTTCTAAACCCTTGTATGCCTTAATTTTATTTGCACTTTTCTAAAAAAGTTTAGCTGAGTGCAACTACAGCATTTGATGTTCATGTTTACTGTTTGTGTAGTTTACTACCTCAAAATATAGTTCTGATTGTTTTTGTATAGTTAACCACCTCTCTTTTTTTTTCTTATTGATGTTTTCTATGTGTGTTTTTACTTCAGACAACCAAAAATGTTGTCAGTGTGGCAATTTGTGTATGAGGTATTCTTTCATTTGATTTATTTATAATTTGTTTGAACTAAGTGAATGTTTTTATTTAATTTTTTTCATTTTCTGATTATTTAATCATTTTATTTAATTTATTATTTATTTACGGTTATGTTTTTCATGATAATAAAAATAGTTATCAATGCATTTTTTAAGTATTTGTCTTTTTTTCTCCATGGTATCAAAAATTGTATCGAGTATTTTCTTGGGTCTCGGTATAGAGTTAGAAATTTTTGTATCGTGACAACCCTAGTAATGTATGGCCAAAATCAACAATTTTGCCCGATTTCATTAGTTGAGATATCAAGCTTCCTCACATTTTAAAGGGCTCAAATCTCAAATGATTCCTTACCTACTATTGGAATTTATTTTCCATTAACTGTTCTTGAAAATTTCAGGTCAATATATTTTTCCTAAGGTACTGGTTGATGTGGACCTTTGAAATTTTATTTTCACTAAAACAATCCACTCCAATCCAATTCACTCCCGGCTGTTTTACTGGATTTTGACTGATTTTGCAAGGCCCACAGAATATTGAATTCTATTGCTCTAAAAACATGAAACCTACCAAAAGAAAGATTAAAGTCTCTTCTGTCATCAGAAAAAAAAGTATATTTGTATCTGTTTGCAATTTGCAGCAATTAGCATTAGAATATAGCTAAATTTAATCTTTATTCACAAATCTATTTAGAGTTCTGAGTAATTGAGGGTTTTTTCAACATGGTCCTGGTTCATTTCCTATGATCTGCTGCCACCTGCTGGCCGTTTGTATAATAACTACAATTTCTTCAACCGTTCTTTGCAGTTGAGAGGCTGCATCAAAGCCTTCTGTATGCTCTAAAATAAAAAAATATATAAGAAACGTATAAATACGTCTTTGGGACACTTAAAACATTTAAAATAGAATGTATAAATATGTTCTATTATACGTTTTTGGGAGCAAATGAGTTAAAAGTTCTAAAAACAAGACATTTCGACCTGCCAACATTGAAACTGCTGATACTTTTTGAGGTACCACCACATATTATATACCATTTGAAAGGCAATGAAGTGTATACTTTGAATATATGAATGGCTCAATTCTCATTTTTAGAGACATAAGCCTGATTTTGTGGAAACATTTAATTCAAGGAATTTACCTATCCTCAAAATTCAAGGATACAAATATCCAAGGCGGCACGGTGGCTGACTGTTCAGCACGTCCGCCTTTACCTACTAATAGGCCATGGGGCTAACCATCAAATATAGGCCCCCCTCCCAAACCCTAACGGAGATGCGCTGTTTATTTTTCCACCATTGACAAACAAATCAGCGCACATATTAAGTGTGTGGGCTGCACATGGCACCCACTCAGCTCGGGGGTCGATTTTCCTCAAGCGTGCTTGTACCCCTTTCTAGGCTCCAGACATATTTCTGGCATTATCATAGCACTGCCCCCTGCAATTTGCAATATCAACCCCTATCTCTTCTAAAACCCTTTTTAGTGACTGGAACAGGCTTTCACCAGTGTGCCTTACTATTGGCAAAAAGTTTACAAAGCGCTCTTCAATGCAACCATCTGGTGACACAAATTTTAGTATAAATGTTGTCTGATCAACATGGGAAACGTCAACACTAATGGAGAAATATTTCACAACCAACAATTTCAGATAGCACCTTTTTACCCATCAGATCGATAAATTCCTCACACACATTTAAAGATAAATATGAGGGTGTTCTACTTCCAGCATTTCCATATTTTTCCATGTGGGATTTCAAAAAAGGGTCAAATTGGCTTAACAGTTTCATACATCCCAAATAGTTACCATTGTGGACATCACTGTGGATGCTTCTTCTAAAAGCCAGTCCCCACTCTGATGAAAAATAAAAATAGCACATAAGACCAGTACTGACATTCATAGTTCAGAATCCAACACACCGTGTTCAGCTGACTCGTTAATAAAAGCTATCACGGCCATTCATGTTCATCTGCTTGTTTCCAATCAGAAAATCCTGATGCAGAAAATGCAGATTTAGCTCTATTTTTACGCCCAAAAACTTTGCATGCAAAGTAAAATTGCAGAGACATTCTCTTTGCACACTTTCCTCATTAGTAAGTGTTTGTGTAAAGTGCGTTCTGGAGAAAAAACATCTCTGGTGTTTAAAATTCTAGCCAAGTATGCACGCACCTTGTCTTCGACAACTAAAGGGTGTCCCCATCGAGCATGTGTGTCATAAGGGTCGTCCGAGTCCGTGTCCCCTCCTACAGCAGCAGCAGTACGAACCGGATCCTCTTGAGGAGTGGCTTCATCTTTCGTCCTCTTCCACCGTCAAATGCCCAGGGCTTTCTTCCCCCGGACTAGCTGGGCGCTGTCGCTGCTGCTGGTGGTGGCCGCGGCGACGGCCTCTGGTGTAGTCGTGGCGACCCGTTTGCCGGTTAGGCCCATCTCACCTCCCACTTTCCCTGCTCTTTCTTCACTTTGCATCTTAAAAACCCAGTGAGCTTGGGAATTTGGCCCATTAGCTCTTTTTTTTTTTTGGAGAGCTCAGTATTCATTCGGTAATTTTACCGATTCGACATGTCATCATCATTGCTCTTTTTTATTTTTATTTTTTATTTTGCGTGAGTATGTGCATATACGTGTGTATGTGTCCCAAGACTTGTTAATATAAGAAAATAAATACATTATGATGAAGAGCTAAGGACAATGTAATGCTTATGACAGAAAATTATGTGGGGGTTGGTGGGGGAGCAAAAGGCTTGAATTATGGACTTGTTCATTTTGAAATTTGTGAGCTGAACATGAAGTAGTTTGCGTAGAAAATGAAATTTCCCAACAGCAGTCAATATTCGGGTTAAGGTTAGAATTCCGGTTTCTGAAACAATCAAGGTAACACGTTAACATGCGTAGCCGACAGTTACTCCCGTTTACATGTTCATTTGTGCTTGATTGGAATATCCTGTTCGGACCGCGACACGCGGACAGCGCAATTACGTAAATAACGTAATTTCCGCTTTTAACTGACTATACGTTTAATAAAAGACATTTTATTCATGTCACTCACCACGCTAAATAAAGTAGTTGGTTTCCTCCTCGCTCCAGAAGCGTGGTTCTTTACTGTATGTGTATATAGGCACAAACTGTGGCGTTTTCGCCGTAGACACACAAAATAACGTGAAAACTCAACAGAGAAATCAATATATTCAAGGGAGGCTCCTTTAGCAAGTAGGACGGTGCTGCGCATACAAGTCGTGACTACATAGACCAAGATTCCTTGCGAATCAAGCGAAGAAGAAGAAAAGAAGATGAAGAAGAAAATAGCGCGCATGCGCACAACGAAAACAATGCCATGATCGATCGAGGTATTCCAAATGTGTTTATATGAGCAAGAATTCCGGTTATGAAAGGAGTAACTCAGAGCATATTCGGGTTTTTGCGCGTGTTTACATGGCCTTACAAAACCCGAAAATTGGCAATATTCAGGTTTTAAAAGGGTTATTGCCTGCATGTAAACGTAGTCACTGAAGGTTGCAAAGATGTTAATAAACAGTTTACATTTATAAAAAGAATGTTAATTAAGCAAGGGGGCCATGATAGCGTGCAGTTGAGTGGGCAGCACAGGGAGAGTCAATGCCTCGTTATATTTCTGCGGGAGGAGATGGCGGAGACGATACGGCGGAGTGCCGCTCGTGCGTCTTT
Source organism: Leptonotus elevatus (assembly GCF_054856555.1). Taxonomy (NCBI): domain Eukaryota; kingdom Metazoa; phylum Chordata; class Actinopteri; order Syngnathiformes; family Syngnathidae; genus Leptonotus; species Leptonotus elevatus. Next base: position 16,226,789 of record NC_141258.1, read on the forward strand.
TTGAGCACAATGCACATCACAATACACATCAGGTTGTTTTTAAAATGTGCTGCAGTTTCACTCCAAGTCGGGGTGTCATTACGGCTGCTACTGGCTAGAACGCCACAGAGTGGAGATTCCTCTGCATTTTAAGTCATTTTTTTGTTTCCGGAACAAAGAACAAAAGAGTTGGCTCATCACCATGGCAATTATTTAAAACCAATTTGCAACGGCAAAGCTCTGTGTTTAGCGAACATTTAGGTTTTTTTTCTCGTCACACACATCCACACAATCACACACAAACGTGGTCTCCCGGGCGGGAAGTGAATACGGTACGTCACCTGCTCTTCAAACACAGTTGCCTTCACGGAAACTATCCCGGGCCGGAGCTGAGTCCGCCATCAACTGGACCAATCACGAGCGATGCTACGACCTACCATCTATGGCGTACAAGATTTGGAGACGTGTGCACAGCACGCGGCCACGAGCTACGGCGCACTTCTTGCAATAAATCACGTGATGTGCGCCGGTCATTAACGCAAGAGCAAACACAGAAGTATAAATCTGGCTTTAGACAGGGATGGAGGAGGGGTCACAACAGTGGACCTCCGCACTGGGAGGGATGGCTGGTCTTCTCTTGCTGGTGGGGCAGGCGTCCTGTTGATCGATGTGGTAAGTAGACATCGTGTACATTTTAATTTGTTTTAAAAAATAGTTGCCGTTCCGCCACCTCGGCCCGACATCCTCGGAGCGTCCAAGTAAGCAAAGCCAGGCAGTAGTAATTCAATCATAGCAGTGGACTCACCGGCGACAGTCCAGTTCTCTGTCAGGCAGAGGAAAGTTGTTGGAAAGGAAAAACTCCCTCAAAATAAACGTTTTGTTTGTCAATGCGCATTTAACAGCGCGATCCTTGTGCGAGCAGCAGGGGTGCATAGCTCTTCCGTCCGGTGGTCTTGAGGAAGCTCCTTCAGAAGCTGGAGGTTGCACTGCGTCCAAAACACGACGGGCAGCACGACCGAAGCTTTTCGGGTGAGCCGACGATCGGTAGCAGCCAGGAGTTGACAAGGTCCAGGATACGCCACAACGGAGTACATCCATGCGTTCAGAAACAAGCAGGGGACGAAGCTTGTTCCAATGCCCGTTTTAGCTTCAACAGCTGGCCGCCACGTTTACCCCGGTGCCGCCACTTCCGCCGTGGAGGAAGCGCGTGAACACGGAAGAGGTCGGCTGGAATGTCAGCCAGGAGCGTGGGCAACGTTTTCACCCAACCATGCTCGAACGCACCCGAAACTCCGACGTTGTGTTGAAGGCCGTACAACGACTCACGATCGTAGACGAGTAGCAACTCACTCTGTACAGTACCAAGCAATGTTGACAGAAAATAACGTCGAAACAAGAGTCGCCGAACACACTGGCGCACTGTCTGCCATCTTGATCAAAAAGGTGCCCCTAGAGGTAGCTGCAGGAATTACAACTTCCCTCAGCATCGTCTAACTTATTCGTCCGCCATTACGGCGACCCAATTATCACTACATAATTGTTTGCAAAATATTCTTGAAATAAGAATCTGACAATCATAAATGTTTATACGCAAATAAATGCACATAGATCAAATATTAGACTCAAACAAATATTGTAGATTTATGTTGTTGTCACTGGCAACGTAAAGTGACAATTAGTGGTGGGCGGATCGATCTAAATATCTAGCTCTGGAATGTCTAAGCCAGTTTCAATGTATCCTCACAACTTTCTTACTGTTTAAGTGCGGTTTTGGAGCTTGAAACCGATCCCTTTTAAAACAGGGCTCCAGAGTGGAAATATTTCAAAACGCACCCCGTACGCGTCCGTCTGGACACCATATGCAGGATACTCCTCCAGTGATGACGTAATGGTCGCAGCTCGATAACGACGCATTGTCGCAGATTGATGACGTATGCGCCAAATCTCGCGTGACTGTGCACGAACCGTCAGTCTGTCAACAACAATAGCAGATAACAGTGTTGTAGTCGTTTTGCGCAGCCTCCTTAGCTTGCTTATGCTTTTGCAGCAAACTATTTTTGCTTCTTTATTCCCATGTTCAACAAGCGGTGTGGTACTTGAATCACCCGCCATTGTCACTTCTCCTGTGTTGTCTTTTTAATGTTGTTTTGATACATGCAAAGCCATGTTTGTTCTGTAGATTGCAATGAAGTGTTCGTCTTCTTCGCTGATTCTTCTTCGACTCTATCATGGATTTTTATCCCCCCATTTTCAATAGTGAGTATTACCCCATAAAATTCTATATTTATGTTGCTATTTTTGTCCTTTTTTGTAATATATGAGTAAATATAAAACAGCTCTTTCTTTCATTCAACACAATCGATTACACTTTGAATCAACATTTTACTTATTTTAATTCTTCTTAGCATGTTAGTGTCCTATCAGTGGTGAGCAATTTTTAGAACAGATCCCAGTTACTCATACACAATGCATGTGTCTCATTCCTCTTTGATCACAACACCCCTGTTCATAGGCCTTGTTCAGACTGGCAGCCCAAATCCAATTTTTAGCCCATCCAGATTAAATGTGGATGGCTCTTTTGTAGTCTGAACAGTCACAAAGCACATAAAATCTGATTTTTGCGGGACGGATTGAAACCACATGCGGAAGGAGTTTCATATCTGATTTAGACAGGATGCATCTCAGTCTGATCAGCTCAAAACACGAATTTGACTGTCCTGATGTCACGCTACGCGTGCAAAACTAATGCACCCGCGCTGTCAATATCCAATCGGTTTGCTGCCCGGCTGTCTCCTCGCATGCTCGGCAGTCTTAACGGCTCCACTGCCCCGTCGGCTCCTGTCATGCTCAACCGGAAATACAGTGACAGTTTACGTTACTTGCGCTAAAGCCGGTCTCGCTACCACATCAGATCTTCACATGCGCAACCAGAAATAGCAAAATAGTGCGCGGTCATAGCCATAGATATGTGGTCGTTGAAAAATAAAAAAAATCAAATAAAAGAAACATAAAAGAAAACATTGGCCAAATCAAACACGCGAATCAAATATATGACTTCCATACCGAATCGGTCGAGGCCCGGGTTAACAACGACCGCCATTGGTGCTGTTGACCTACAGGGTGTCAGTGGAAACTGAACTACTGTTGGTCGCAGAAGGAGAGGAGGAAGGTGTATTCGTAGGAAGAAAGAGAAGAGGAACACCAAGAGTCTGGGACTGAGAGTAGGGACTTTGAATGTTGGAACTATGACAGGAAAAGGTAGAGAGCTGGTTGACATGATGCAGAGGAGGAAGGTGGACATACTATGTGGGAAGGGAGCAAAGCTAGAAATTTAGGAGCAGGGTTCAAGTTGTTCTATCATGGTGTAAATAGGAAGAGAAATGGAGTAGGAGTTATCGTGAAGGAGGAGTTTGTTAGGAACGTTCCGTTCCGTTCCGTCTTCAATTCCGCTTATCCGGGGTCGGGTCGCGGGGGCAGCAGCTTTAGCAGGGAAGCCCAGACTTCCCTCTCCCTAGCCACTTCAGCCAGCTCCTCCGATGGGATCCCAAGGCGTTCCCAGGCCAGCCGTGAGACGTAGTCTCTCCAGCGTGTCCTGGGTCGTCCCCGGGGCCTCCTGCCGGTAGGACATGCCCGGAACACCTCCCCAGGGAGGCGCCCAGGAGGCATCCGAACCAGATGCCCCAGCCACCTCAACTGGTTCCTCTCAACGTGGAGGAGTAGCGGCTCGACGCTGAGTCCCTCCCGAATGACCGAGCTTCTCACCCTATCTCTAAGGGAGAGCCCGGCTACCCTGCGGAGGAAACTCATTTCGGCCGCTTGTATCCGGGATCTCGTTCTTTCGGTCACGACCCACAGCTCGTGACCATAGGTGAGGACAGGAACGTAGATCGACCGGTAAATCGAGAGCTTTGCCTTTCGGCTCAGCTCCTTCTTCACCACAACGGACCGATACAGCGTCCGCATCACTGCAGACGCTGCACCGATCCGTCTGTCGATCTCCCGCTCTAACCTACCCTCACTCGTGAACAAGACCCCAAGATACTTGAACTCCTCCACTTGGGGCAGGACCTCATCCCCGACCCGCAGAGAGCACTCCACCCTTTTCCGACTGAGGACCATGGTCTCGGATTTGGAGGTGCTGATCCTCATCCCAACCGCTTCACACTCGGCTGCAAACCGCTCCAGCGAGAGCTGGAGATCACGGCTTGAAGAAGCCAGCAGCACCACATCATCTGCAAAAAGCAGAGATGCAATGTTGAGGCCACCAAACCGGACCCCCTCGACACTCCGGCTGCGCCTAGAAATTCTGTCCATAAAAATTACGAACAGAATCGGTGACAAAGGGCAACCTTGGCGGAGTCCGACCCTCACAGGAAACAAATTCGACTTACTGCCTGCAATGCGGACCAAACTCTGACATCGGTCGTACAGGGACCGAATAGCCCGTATCAGGGGGCCCGGTACCCCATACTCCCGAAGCACCCCCCACAGGACTCCCCGAGGGACACGGTCAAACGCCTTCTCCAAGTCCACAAAACACATGTGGACTGGTTGGGCGAACTCCCACGCACCCTCAAGGATCCTGCTGAGGGTGTAGAGCTGGTCCACTGTTCCACGGCCGGGACGAAAACCACACTGCTCCTCCTGAATCCGAGATTCAACTTCCCGACGGATCCTCCTCTGCAGCACCCCCGAATAGACCTTACCTGGGAGGCTGAGGAGTGTGATCCCTCTAAAGTTGGAACACACCCTCCGGTCCCCCTTCTTAAAAAGAGGAACCACCACCCCGGTCTGCCAATCCAGAGGCACTGTCCCTGATGTCCACGCGATGTTGTAGAGACGTGTCAACCACGACAGCCCCACTACATCCAGAGCCTTTAGGAACTCCGGCCGAACCTCATCCACCCCCGAGGCCCTGCCACCGAGAAGCTTTCCAACCACTTCAGTGACTTCGACCCCAGAGATAGGGGGGCCCACCTCAGAGTCCCCAGACCCTGCTTCCTCAAAGGAAGGCGTGTTGGTGGAATTGAGGAGGTCTTCGAAGTATTCTCCCCACCGATTCACGACGTCCCAAGTCGAGGTCAACAGCGCCCCATCTCCACTATACACAGTGTTAATGGCGCACTGCTTTCCCCTCCTGAGACGCCGGATGGTGGACCAGAATTTCCTCGAAGCCGTCCGGAAGTCGTTCTCCATGGCCTCACCGAACTCCTCCCATGACCGAGTTTTTTCCTCAGCGACCACCGAAGCCGCATTCCGCTTGGCCAGCCGGTACCTGTCAGCAGCCAAAAAGGCCCAATAGGACTCCTTCTTCAGCTTGACGGCATCCCTTACCGCTGGTGTCCACCAGCGGGTTCGAGGATTGCCGCCCCGACAGGCACCAACCACCTTACGGCCACAGCTCCGATCGGCCACTTCAACAATGGAAGCACGGAACATGGTCCATTCGGACTCAACGTCCCCCGCCTCCCCCGGGACAACGGAGAAGCTCTGCCGGAGGTGGCCGTTGAAACTCTTTCTGACAGGGGATTCTGCCAGACGTTCCCAGCAGACCCTCACAATACGTTTGGGCCTGCCTGGTCGGACCAGCATCTTACCCCGCCATCGGAGCCAACACACCACCAGGTGCTGATCAGTTGATAGCTCCGCCCCTCTCTTAACCCGAGTGTCCAACACATACGGCCGCAAATCCGATGACACGACTACAAAGTCGATCATCGAACTGCGGCCTAGGGTGTCCTGGTGGACACCCTTGTGCTTGAACATGGTGTTCGTTATGGTCAGTCCGTGACGAGCACAGAAGTCCAACAACAAAACACCGCTCGGGTTTCGATCGGGGGGGCCGTTCCTCCCAATCACGCCCCTCCAGGTCTCACTGTCATTACCCACGTGAGCGTTGAAGTCCCCCAGCAGAACGAGGGAGTCCCCGGGGGGAGCGCTCTCCAGCACACCCTCCAAGGACTCCAGAAAGGGTGGGTACTCTGAGCTGTTGTTCGGTGCATAAGCACAAACAACAGTCAGGACCCGTCCCCCCACCCGTAGGCGGAGGGAGGCTACCCTCTCGTTCACCGGGGTAAACCCCAACGCACAGGCGCCCAGCCGGGGGGCAATGAGTATGCCCACACCTGCTCTGCGCCTCTCACCGTGGGCAACTCCAGAGTGGAAGAGGGTCCAGCCCCTCTCGAGAGGATTGGTACCAGAACCCAAGCCGTGTGTGGAGGTGAGTCCGACTATATCTAGTCGGAACTTCTCAGCCTCGCACATCAGCTCGGGCTCCTTCCCTGTCAGAGAGGTGACATTCCATGTCCCCAGAACTAGCTTCAGTAGCCGAGGGTCGGACCGCCAAGGCCCCCGCCTTTGGCTGCGCACCCGACCCCTTTGGCCCCTTCCACCGGTGGTGAGCCCATGGGAGGGGGGACCCACGTTGCCTTTTCGGGCTGTGCCCGGCCGGGCCCCATGGGTGTAGGCCCGGCCACCAGACGCTCGCCTTCGAGCCCCACCTCCAGGCCTAGCTCCAGAGGGGGGCCCCGGTGACCCGCGTCCGGGCAAGGGAAACGAAAATCCAAAGTTTGTATTCATCATTGGGGTCCTTCGAGCCATGCTGTCTGGTCCCTCACCTAGGACCTGTTTGCCATGGGTGGCCCTACCAGGGGCATGAAGCCCCGGACAACATAGCTCCCAGGTTCATTGGGACACACAAACCCCTCCACCACGATAAGGTGATGACTCACGGAGGAGTTGTTAGGAACGATGGGGAGTTAAAAAGAGTGTCAGATAGAGTGATGAGCCTGAAGCTAGGAATCGAAGGTGTGATGATCAATGTTGTTAGTGGGTATGCGTCACAGGTAGGATGTAAGCTAGAGGAGGAGAACTTTTGGTTGGACCTTGATGAAATGATGCAAAGCATCCCTAGAAGTGAGAGAGTTGTCATTGGTGCAGACTTCAATGGACATGTTGGTGCAGGAAACAGAGGGAATGAGGAGGTGATGGGCAAGTTTGGTATCCAGGAGAGGAACGCAGAAGGACAGATGGTGGTTGACTTTGAAAAAATAATTGAAATAAATGTTTGTTATGAATACTTTCTTCCAGAAGAGGCAGGAACATGGGGTGGCCTAGAAGAGTGGCGGTAGGAGTACACAGGTAGACTACATCTTGTGTAGACTGTTTAATCTGAAGGAGATCAGTAACTGCAAAGTAGTGGTAAGAGAGAGTGTAGCCAGACAGCATAGGATGGTAGTGTGTCGGATGACTCTGGCGGTGAGGAAGACAAATACGGCAAAGGCAGAGCAGAGGACCAAATGGTGGGAGCTGAAAAAGGAAGAGTATTGTATAACTTTCAGGTAGTTGAGACAGGTGACTGGACAACTACAGCAAATATGATCAGGGAGACAGGTAGGACAGTCCTCGGTGTGTCATCTGTAACAAAAGGAGATAAAGAGACTTGGTGGTGGACTGAGAAGGTGCAGAAGTGGATACAGAGAAAGAGGTTAGCTAAGAAGAAGTGGGACACTGAGAGGACTGAAGAAAGTAGACAGGAGTACAGGGAAATGCAGCGTAAGGTGAAAGTAGAAGTGGCAAAGGCCAAACAAGGGGCTTATGATGACTTGTATGCTAGGGTGAGGTAATAAAGGATAGGGATGGAAGTGTGTTGACAGATGCCAGTAGTGTGATGAGAAGATGGAAAGAATACTTTGAAGAGTTGAGGAATGAGGAAATAAGAGAGAACGAAGAATAGAAGACGTGACTGTTGTGGACCAGAAAGTAGCAAAGATTAGTAAGGATGAAGTGAGAAGGGCATTGAAGAGGATGAAGAGTGGAAAGGCACTCTGTCCTGATGATATACCTGTGGAGGTATGGAAGTGTCTAGAAGATGTCACAGTAGAATTTCTGACTGGGTTGATCAACAGGATCTTAGATAGAGAGAAGATGCCTGAGGAATGGAAGAGAAGTGTGCTGGTGCCCATTTTTAAGAACAAGGGAGACATGCAGAGTTGTGGCAACTAGAGGAATAAAGCTGATGAGCCACACAATGAAGCAATGGGAAAGAGTAGTTGAAGCTAGACTGAGGGCATTTGTGAGCAGTAGTATGGTTTCATGCCAAAAAAAAAAAAAGAGTACCGCAGATGCAGTATTTGCTTTGAGGATGTTGATAGAGAAGTACAGAGAAGGGCAGAAGGAGCTGCATTGTGTCTTTGTAGATCTGGAGAAAGCTTATGACAGGGTGCCCAGAGAGGAACTGGAGTTTTGTATGAAGAAGTCTGGAGTGGCAGAGAAGTATGTTCAAGTGGTGCAGGACATGTATGACGACTGTAAGACAGTGGTGAGGTGTGATGTAGGTGTGACAGAGGAGTTCAAAGTGGAGGCCTCTATCAGGGATCAGCTCTGAGCCCCTTCTTGTTCGCTATGGTAATGGTCAGGATGACAGATAAGGTAAGACAGGAATCTCCATGGACTATGATGTTTGCAGATGACATTATGATCTGTATTGAGAGCAGGGAACAGGTGGAGGAGAACGTAGAGGCGTGAGGGTTTTCCCTAGAAAGGAGGGGAATGAAGGTTAGCCGTAGCAAGACGGAGTATCTGTGTGTGAATGGGAGGGACCCAAGTGGAAGAGTGAGGTTACAGGGAGAAGAGACCAATAAGGTGGATGAGTATAAGTATTAAGGGTCAACAGTCCAGAGCAATGGAGTGTGTGGAAAATAAGTTAAGAAGAGTGTGCAGGCAGGCTGGAACGGGTGGAGAAAAGTGTCAGGTGTGATGTGTGATAGAAGAGTTTCATCTCAAATTAAAGGAAAGGTTTATAAAACTGTGGTGAGACCAGCAATGTTGTTTGGTCTGGAGACAGTGCCAATGAGGAAAAGATAGGAGGCAGAGATGGAGGTGGCAGAGATGAAGATGCTGAGGTTCTCTTTGGGAGTGACCAGGATAGAGGGAATCAGGAATGAGTATATCGGAGGGACAGCACATGTTAGAGGCTTTGGAGATAGTCAGAGAGGCCAGACTGAGATGGTTTGGACATGTCCAGAGGAGAGATGGATGCTGAGTTTTCAAATGCCAGACAGGAAGTCTAGAGGAAGACCAAAGAGGAGGTTTATGGATGTAGTTAAAGAGAACATTAAGGTAGTTGGGGTAAGAGCAGAGGACAGGGTTAGATGGAGGCAACTGATTTGCTGTGGCGACCCCTGTAGGGAAAAGCCGAAAAGAAAAGAAGAAAAGAAAACCGCTTAACGCGCTTGCAAGGAACGGGAAGTACGGAGCGGTAAACAGCATCACATGACGTCAAACACTACACACGCTGCAGGCGCCGCCTCTGTTCGACGTCGTTGCTACAGCAACCTGCCAGATGGGTCAAGAATGTGGCTCAGTCTGAACAGGGCCTGATCGGATTTGGACACTTGCTAAAAACAGTCTGGACAGCCAGCCCTAAAAATCTAATTTGAGGAGAAATCCGATTTGCCTGCAGTCTGAACGTAGCCATAGTGTGCAGTGCGCAATGTCAGCTAAACAACACGCTAGCTTACGCGATTACAGCCAGTCTACAGCTAAAGTAATTCTCACAACTTCCAATTGCTGTTTTTGCCAGAGAAAGCATTGCTGGTAAGTTTGTATTCTGTTTTTCATTAATGTGAGACATGCATCTGTGTAGTCCATTTTATGTCATATAAACGTTTAGTTATTTGCTTTGCATTGGAATGCCAGTGATGTTACAGTAGACTTCATTTACATTGTTTACAAATTATACACAACTGTTTATATTGTCATTTATGTGTATGCTTATATTATTTGAGTAACGTGCTATAATTGTACTATATGTTTCAGTGTCATTTCAGTTTTACAGGAAAAAACAAAACAAGAGATTGAAGACAGCAGTAAAACAAGTCAACTTTACTACAGCTTCTTCAAATCTCTTTAAGATTGTTCGCTATCTGTCCATTTGTGTTCAGACACACACTTAGGACATGTTTATACAGTGATGACAAAATAAAGTCATTAAGGACAAATTGGATTAGTTTTTCTTCTACATTGACCTCAACACGTTCTTGTGCAGATAAAATACATCTGTTTTGAATTCAAATTAATTTCAAAATGGCTGATGTTTTTTTAACTCTTTGACCGCCATAAACGTTATAAAACGTTTAGCATAAACCTAGGGAAGGGCGCCGAGGACGTTAACTCTTTGACTGCCATAAACGTTATAAAACGTTTAGCATAAACCTAGGGAAGGGCGCCGAGGACGTTAAAAGACGTCCCCTATGTTTTTTTGTTTTTTTTTTCAAAAACGGGTGCAGGAAAGCCTTGGGCAGCTGTGCTGAAAGTATCAGGCATATCTGAATAGTAAAAGACTCGTTTTGGCCCCTAGAGGGCAGCGATGACTCTCTTTGCACAAGGTTGGATGGGCCGCCCACCGTGGGCGTCAGTAGAAGACGTGAGGCGGAGCTAGAGTGTTGAGGAGACAATGGCTGATCCAAGCCACAATGGCTTGACCAAGCAACCGGTTACAAGCAGCTCACGCTTGAGCATTTTTTTCAAAGACGGAAAGCATCAATCAATACTAAAAAGCGCATTGATGTCGACGATGATGATGACTCCGAGCTTGACGCCAAAGTTGGAAGCTTTGACGTGACTGTTATGATTACGTAGTAAGCCTCACCGGCTAAGCGCGGCTAGCGCTGCTAAGGCCGGAAAACGCGCACAATAGCCGGCCGGGTACTTCTACACAATCGGACATTCGATCGGGCGATGGAGAGTTGGCATCGACCAATGCAGATTGATGATGATGATGATGATGACTCCGAGCATGACGCCAAAGTTGGAAGCCTTGACGTGTTTACGATCACGTAGTAAGCCTCACCGGCTAAGCGCGGCTAGCGCGGCTAGCGCTGCTAAGGCCGGAAAACGCGCACAATAGCCGGCCGGGTACTTCTGCACAAGCGGACATTCGATCGGACGATGGAGAGTAGTCGAAAAGCATCGACCAATGCACATTGATGATGATGATGATGGTCACTCCCGAGGTTGACGCCGGAGTTGGAAGCATTGACGCGGCCGTTATTCTCTCGTCATAAAGCCTCACCGGCTAGCGCTGCTAACGCCGGAAAACGCGGAGCTGCACAAGCGGACATTCGATCGGACAATGAAGAGTACCCCGAGTCCAATGCATATTCATCGGAGGAGCGGGTACAGTCTGATCACGGAGAAGACACTGTTTCTGGACTACGATGCCACCATGAATGGAGTGGATAAAATGGATCAGAACATCTACCACTCGGTATAGCAACCGAAGGACATGAGGAAGCCACAACGTAACATCACCGTAACGTAACCGTAGCATGATCCTGATATTAGACTTTATGGCAACACACACTGCAGCATATACTTGCTATTCCCCGGAAAAAACGGCCTGCAAGAAAGTGGAGCTTTTGCACGCGAAGAGGCAATCTGTTGTGCAAATGCTGTTGCGTCTCCTTGCACGCAGGAGAGTGTTACAAAAAGAAAAACTGTCGTTGAAACATCCACATATTTGTAAATAGCACCACAGTTGCACACATTTGTAAATAGTTTGCCAAATTGTTGTCAAATTGTTACACTGTTGAATGTAAATAAACGTATTTTGCTATCAAAAAACACTTTTTCATTCTTGGTGGTAGTGTTTTATAGAAGTAAAGCACTATTTAGGTGTTTGTGGCATCATTCATGGACAAAAAGAAGTGTAAAATTCACTAGAATGCATGAAATAATATCGTTTCACTAAAAGCTTGATTTCTCCGTGTTTTGGTCCAAAACAGGCGAAATTGGGTGAAACTAACCATTTTCTATTGTTGATTACTAAAGAACGGAATAAGGTAGAAACAAACTTTTTTTTTCTGATGAAAGATGAAAGTCCAATCTTTCCTTTGGTAGTACGTGTGTTTCCATAGTCCAAACAGAACATTTTCTGTGGACCTTGAAAGATCAGTCAAAATGCTTAAATCGGCTGGCACTGACGGCATCCCTTTTCTGAAAACGTCTGGCAGTCAAAGAGTTAAAAGACGTCCCCTATGTTTTTTTTGTTTTTTTTTTGAAACGGGTGCAGGAAAGCCTTGGGCAGCTGTGCTGAAAGTATCAGGCAGATCTGATTAGTAAAAGACTCGTTTTGGCCCCTAGAGGGCAGCGATGACTCTCTTTGCACAAGGTTGGATGGGCCGCCCACCGTGGGCGTCAGTAGAAGACGTGAGGCGGAGCTAGAGTGTTGAGGAGACAATGGCTGATGACGCCACAATGGCTGACCAAGCAACCGGTTGCAAGCAGCTCACGCTTGAGCATTTTTTTCAAAGACGGAAAGCATCAATCAATACTAAAAAGCGCATTGATGTCGACGATGATGATGACTCCGAGCTTGACGCCAAAGTTGGAAGCCTTGACGCGACTGTTATGATCACGTAGTAAGCCTCACCGGCTAAGCGCGGCTAGTGCTGCTAAGGCCGGAAAACGCGCACAATAACCGACCGGGTACTTCTACACAATCGGACATTCGATCGGGCGATGGAGAGTTGGCATCGACCAATGCAGATTGATGATGATGATGATGATGACTCCGAGCTTGACGCCAAAGTTGGAAGCCTTGACGCGACTGTTATGATCACGTAGTAAGCCTCACCGGCTAAGCGCGGCTAGCGCGGCTACCGCTGCTAAGGCCGGAAAACGCGCACAATAACCAACCGGACATTCGATCGGACAATGAAGAGTACCCCGAGTCCAATGCATATTCATCGGAGGAGCGGGTACAGTCTGATCACGGAGAAGACACTGTTTTTGGACTACGATGCCACCATGAATGGAGTGGATAAAATGGATCAGAACATCTTTTACAACCCGGTTTAGCAACTGAAGGACATGAGGAAGCGAGACGTACACCACCGTAACGTAACCGTAGCATGATCCTGATATTAGACTTGATGGCAACACACACTGCAGTATATACTTGCTATTCCCCGGAAAAAACGGCCTGCAAGAAAGTGGAGCACGCGAAGAGGCAATCTGTTGTGCAAATGCTGTTGCGTCTCCTTGCACGCAGGAGAGTGTTACAAAAAGAAAAACTGTCGTTGAAACATCCACATATTTGTAAATAGCACCACAGTTGCACACATTTGTAAATAGTTTGCCAAATTGTTGTCAAATTGTTACACTGTTGAATGTAAATAAACGTATTTTGCTATCAAAAAACACTTTTTCATTCTTGGTGGTAGTGTTTTATAGAAGTAAAGCACTATTTAGGTGTTTGTGGCATCATTCATGGACAAAAAGAAGTGTAAAATTCACTAGAATGCATGAAATAATATCGTTTCACTAAAAGCTTGATTTCTCCGTATTTTGGTCCAAAACAGGCGAAATTGGGTGAAACTAACCATTTTCTATTGTTGATTACTAAAGAACGGAATAAGGTAGAAACAAACTTTTTTTTTCTGATGAAAGATGAAAGTCCAATCTTTCATTTGGTAGTATGTGTGTTTCCATAGTCCAAACAGAACATTTTCTGTGGACCTTGAAAGATCAGTCAAAATGCTTAAATCGGCTGGCACTGACGGCATCCCTTTTCTGAAAACGTCTGGCAGTCAAAGAGTTAAAAGTCAAATTTTAAAATGTGTACATTTAATGGCAGCAAGAAAGAGATGATTTTAGAAGGCCTAAAGAAAAAGGATGTCTAAGGTATTATCTTACCTAATAAGGTATATGGTCTATTTGCAATTAAAACAATTTATTACAAAGGCAGTTGTTGAGATGTTTTGACTAGACACAACATTAGAACAGGAGGGGGTGCTGTTGTTCAAATTATATGCTTGCTGCACACTATTATACTTTTAACTAATCTAAGCAAAATTTGATTTGGGGCCCCCTATCACTGCCAATAATAGTGATTATTGATCATTCATACTACTGATTTCATGTTCTACTCTTTCATTATGAATATTAAATACACTTGAAAAGCTGTAGGTGAGACTTGTAGTTAGATTACAATCCCCAATGATTAAGGCCATCAAAGTAACAAACTGGTTTGCAAACTTGCAGTCAAATCTTTGAATTACAGTACTGCAATATTTGGCAAATTCAGCAAATCCCCCAACTGGCCCCAGAGAGCCCCAAAGAGAAGCATGACATGTTTTAACCTGAAATGTTAGCAAATTCAGCAACACCTGGGAATGATTTACACTGATACAGTACTTTGGCTGCGTTCACACTGCAGCTCAGTTCCGATTTATTTTTATAAGTATCATATTTTTTCATGCAGTGTGAACGGTACAATTCAGATTTTCGGCTGGGGGCGCGGGCCGTGTTGGGGTGGGGGGCGCTCCTGGGTTTGCTTTTCGGCCGGTGGCCCCTGCTGGGCCCGGGGGTTGTGCCATGGCGCTGCCGTGGCCTGGGGGGCCCTGGAGGGTTGTGCTTGCTCTGTCCTGGCCGGGGTCGACGGCTTCCCTCTTTGGTGGAGGTTTTCATGCATGCCAGATCCACCACACCAGCATCTATCGAAATTCAAACACAATCTGCTTCTTCCTCTGGTCGTTGAATCGGTGGAAGCTGATGTCTGTGGATCTCACTCTGCTTCATCTATCCTTCCTTCCTTTCCTCAGTATTTCCTTTGGTCTCTTGAGGTCTCCCTAATTTGTTGGAATTTAGATGTTTCTGGGGTTGGTGAAAGACTCTGGTTGGTAACCCGGTGGGTAGTAGGTGATGTCTGGTCGGTGCTGGATTTCACTTTCCTTTCTTTTCTTTGATCCTTCTTCAGGTCTCCTGAAAACCTCACGACTCTAGCTGGATTCTGAAGTATTCGGTTCAGGTGAACGGTATGGGATTTTTAATAGGTTTTAGGTGAATTAATGCGTCCACACTCACACGCACGCACACACACACACCAAATAAAATAAAACATAAAAAGAGAGAGCAATGATGATGACATGTCGAATTGGTAAAATTACCGAATGAACAATACTGAGCTCTCAGAACAGAAAAAAAAGAGGAAAAGTAGCCAGCAAAATACCTAATATTTAATTTTTTTTAAATACATCGCGATTGTGTCTAAGGTAAGATGTCATCATTATATGCCTATAGTTAACTGTTGAAGCGTGTAGTCCCTGAAAAAAAAAAAGATGGATGTAAATGGCGATTTTAGATTCAATTCAACGCGGTTTGTAGTACATGTCCTTGCTATGTTTTTTTCCCAACACTATTTGGCTTTCCCATGCTACAGAGCGTTCAGCTGGAGTAGCCTCCTTAAACAACAGGTTTAAGGAAAAGGTTTTGACCACGAAATGTGATTCAGAGGGTCACTACATTTGTCAAGTTATTGACCATAATGGCAAAATTTTCCTAATTTCAAATATTTATGGTTACAACTCAAAGAATGAAAATGTAAACCTTCTATTGTCCATTGAAGCTACATTTACAGGATGGCTGACCAAATTCCATGATAGGTGGGGATTTCAACACTGTTTTGGATGGTTCTATAGATAGACTTATACCTTCTCAGCTAAGTGACTGACTCGTACTTAACTGACTTAATGAGAAGATTACATCTGAAAGATATATGGAGAGAGAAGAATTCTGATTCCAGAGTATATACTTGGAGCAATAAAACTGGCTCTAGATGAATCTCAATTATTATTATTTTTTAAATCAACAGGAAGTGACCCGGAAGTACCCTGATTTCAACAGGAAATGACTCGCAAGTGGCCTAATATCAACTTTGCTTCTTTCCTTTCTTGCCTACTTCTTTCTTTCCTTGTTTCCTATCATCCTTGTTTCATTGCTATTTTGCTTCCTTTCTTCTTGTTTCTTTGCTTCTTCTTTTCTAATTTCTTATTAAGATTCCACTGTTTTCCTCCTTCAAATACTTTAGCATTTGTTGATGGATTCAAACCATTTCAACTTCAACATGATCAGCTATTTCCAGCTCATTGTATATCATTCCATGTCATTCATTATACTTCAACATAATTTAATATCATTCCAGATAATTCCTGTTTTTCATTCAGCTTCAGAGCCTTTACACGCAATTTCCTCAGAAATTGTCTAGTTAGCACATAATTTTTCTAAAATGTTTTGGTTTTGTACAATAACATCCTAATTAGTGTAAATCGCAAGACAGTTAGATCTTGCATTATTAAAAATACAAAGAGACAAAAACATTGCAGCTTACCTGCTGTTGAGAGGCAACCACAGCACATTTCAGACATGGTCTGAGCTACAGGCCTTTCATAGACACCATAAAAAACACAGCATGATCTTTTCAGTTATATACAATATGAAAGTGTGGCTTTCTCAAAAGTATTATATATACACTGCATGAGCTTACATGTGTGGTGACGAGCATCTCCACCACATCCAGCCTTTCCATTACGCTCCTCATATCATCTCTGAGCTTTCTCAAGGTAAAAAGGATTTGCTGCTGAAGATGGACCTCATGTTGCCATTCTGGCACACCGTCTGAAACATCTCCTCCCCTTTCTGCACCGCAAGCACCGTCTATGGCACCTGGACCACTACTGCTCATTGGAACATCCCCTTCAAATTAAAGAAGTGATTTAACCTTAAAAATAATGCATCAAGTATGGAGACAGTTATTCAACATTCTAAAACAATTTGCCAGCATCTAATTCATTATGCTTACATTCCCTCCAGTTATGGTATGAGCCTTCCAGGTGACTGGTTCGACTTCTATTTGTACCCTGATCCTTTGCATCCTTTCTCCCCTCTCCACTATGACCTGCTCCCACATGTCTGGATTTGATTCGGCTTTCTTGCTGTTGACGTTGAAATAGAGATGACTCCCCGGCCACATGGTCATTGAGAAACCCAGGAGACTGCACAAGTGGTATCTTTACCAGAAAACAAAAGAGTTTTTGCAATGGTTCAGATGGATGTATATGTATCTTCAATCTACAGGTGTGGCAACTAATTAGCAGTTTTGCTTGTGTCTTTTTGAGAATGTGAGCGTGTCAGACCTTAAGGTTATTGAGTTCCTCCACTGAGTCACAGAAGATATCACAATCAGATTTGCTGGTCAACACCGAACTTTCACAGACTCCAAAGGTTTCAAGAAAACAATGTGTTAGAAGGTCAAATAACATATAACAAAAATATAAATGGTGATGTCAGATCCGCAATTGCGATATTGCCGACTAAAACAGCACATTTGAGCAAGCCTGGTTTGTTAAAGTGATAAGTAGGAACGGCAATTGTGTCAGGCTGGCAGCATCAAACTGTCTTGGAAAAGTAATCCAATGGCTCTCGCTGTTAGCCACTAGCAATGTTAACCACTAGCGCCGTTAGCCAACGCTATACGCTGGCAACCGGTGCCGTACAATACAATGTCAGCGTAACGACCATAAAATCCCATGAATAAGCCGCATTTTTTCTATATCCAAAATCATCCCACCATACTATACTCGCGATTAAAAAAATAAAATAACTCTTACCAGTAGGCCTACATAGATTTAATAGAAAGAGGCGACTTACTTTGCAACATGATATTTAATGTCTAATGTTACAAATGTATTATGTAATTAAGTACGTTGTTTCCAGAAATTGTTTGTGTGTAGTCAGTAAAACTAGTCAAACTAAAAGCAGCAACAATTGTTCATGCTATCCATGATGGAAAATGCAGCCAATGGTGATGCTTACTTCAAAATAAAATCTTTCCAAATGCAGTAATACACAGGCATTTCCTCCTTTGGTCGCTTTTATTTTGAGGTTTTTCCCGGCAGCATGTCGTTTTTTGTGTCACTCTAGTTGCGATGTCTTGCAAATATTTCACCACCAATGTCAACAATACAACGTCGTCCCGAAATCAAGTTCAATCATGAATTGAGGACGCTAAAAAAACAACTTCATTACGCTGACATTGTATTATGTTGCCAGCATTCACCGCCAGCTCCAGCGTTAGCATCTCTAGCATTAGCCACTAGTTGCTAGCTAGCCTGCAGCAAGCAAGATGGCGAGGGCCATCAGATTACTTTTCAAAGCCAGTTTAGACAAAAATGACTCTGCACACATTGAGGATGACAGCCTGACATGGGCTGATCACTTTTCAACAAAACAGGCTCAATGTGTTGAGCTAGTGCTGTCACTATTGAGTATTTTTGGAATCGATTAATCTATCCTTTATTCAATCGATTAATCGACTAATCTATCCTTTATTCAATCGATTAATCGACTAATCGGATTGATTTAAAATTTGCATTAAAGTGTATTACAAACGCATTTTCCCCCGATTACTGTTTATTAACCAGTGATTGGTGTTTATTTCATACTTTGTATTTGTATATTAATTAAACAAAATGGGGATTGATGTTGTACTATGTTACCGGTTTGGTCATTGTTTTCGAAAGTAAAAACCGGTGGTTGCAAATATCTTATTTTGATTAAACACAGAAGACAATCAGTCTTCTTTCATGAAGGATTACATAAATAAATGAACAATTACTGTTGATATGCTGAATTCAGATGATTTGGACAATTTTTAATTAAAAATGTCTCCAAACGATGAGTCGATTATTAAAATAAATGTCGATTGACTTGATAATCAATTCATTTTCCTTTATTCAATGAATTTTGACAGCTCCAGTTGCCACAGCAACAGCGTTTCACGAAAAATCACAAGGTTAGGTTTCAGCATTATGAAAGCCAAAGCACTCTTCTGAGCAAATATGAAGGTTGATGTGGTTCAAAGAAAAAAACATGTATTTGCTTTTTGCTCGTAGGTGGCACTACCGTTATGATTAAACATTAGTTCGTAAATGCCTTCAGGCCTGGAATGTCATCAAATATGTACAATTTTGAGAAGATAGGATCATCTGGGTCAAGTTACAGCTTTTTTTGTCACAGTGAATCATCAGACTTTTCGGCATTGTAATGGCCAAGCCCTTTGCTGAAAAGTCACAATATTTGGTTTGAGGCTTAAGGCTTTTCTGAGGCTTTTCTGACACATTTTAAACTGGAATAAATCCTGTGTACATGCTCCAAAAAGTCCCAAACTTCACATGGATGTTAATAGTCATGACCTGAAGGCATCTGTATGACAATATTTGGTTACACATATAGCGCCGCCTAGTGGTGATGAATTTTTATTTTTATTTTTTATTTTTTTTACATTTTGATCTACTACTTCCAGATGACGGATGGACAACTACATCGGAGAAATGGTGGAAGCTGAAAAAGGAAGAGAGTTGTATGACTTTCAGGAAGGAGTTGAGACTCTGGATGGTCAGGAAGTGCTTCCAGATGACTGGACAACTACAGCAAATGTGATCAGAGAGACAGGTAGGACAGTCCTTGGTGTGTCAATTGGAAGGAAAGAAGATAAGGAGGCTTGGTGGTGGACTGAGAAGGTGCAGAAGTGGGTCAAGAGAAAGAGGTTAGCTAAGAAGAAGTGGGACACTGAGAGGACTGAAGAAAGTAGACAGGAGTACAGGGAAATGTAGCGTAAGGGGAAAGTAGAAGTGGCAAAGGCCAAACAAGGGGCTTACGATGACTTGCATGCTAGGTTGGACAGTAAGGAGGGAGAGACTGACCCAAGTGGAAGAGTGAGGTTACAGGGAGAAGAAACCAAGAAGGTGGATGAGTTTAAGTATTTAGGGTCAACAGTCCAGAACAATGGAGAAGTGAAGAAGCGTGTGCAGACAGGCTGGAACGGGTGGAGAAAAGTGTCAGGTGTGATGTGTGATAGAAGAGTTTCAGCACAATCTGCTTCCTCCTCAGGTCATTGAATCGGTGGAGGCTGGTGTCTGTGGATCTCACTCGGCTTCGTCTGTCCTTCCTTCCTTCCCTCAGTCTCTCCTTCGGTCTCTTGAGGTCTCCCTGATTTTTTTTTTTCTTTTTGGATTTGTTGGAATTTAGATGTTTCTTGGGTTGGGGAAGAATTCTGGTGGGTGGCCCGGTGGGTGGTGTCTGGTCGGTGCTGGATTTCACCTTCCTTGGTTTTCTTTGGTCCCCTCGGGTCTCCTGACGGCGGCGTTCGGTTTAGGTGAACGGTATGGGATTTTTTCTAATAGGTTTTTGGTGAGCTAACAAATACACGCACGCACACACGCATGCACGCACATACACATACTCACCCACATACAAAAAAAACCAATATGTATATATATATATATATATATATATATATATATATATATATATATATATATATATATATATATATATATATATTTATATATATATGTATGTATTTATATATATATATGTATTAAAAAATAAAAATAAAAAATAAAAATAAAGAAGAGTTTCAGCTCAAATTAAAGGAAAGTGTTATAAAACTGTGATGAGACCAGCAATGTTGTTTGGTCTGGAGAAAGTGCCACTGAGGAAAAGACAGGAGGCAGAGCTGGAGGTGGTAGAGATGAAGATAATGAGGTTCTCTTTGGGAGTGACTAGGATGAATAGAATCACGAATGAGTACATCAGAGGGACAGCACATGTTAGAGGCTTTGGCGATAAAGTCAGAGAGGCCAGACTGAGATGGTTTGGACATGTCCAGAGGAGAGATAGTTAGTATATTGGCAGAAGGATGCTGAGTTTCCAAATGCCAGGCAGTAGGTCTAGAGAAAGACCAAAGAGGAGGTTTATGGATGTCGTTAAAGAGGACACGAAGGTAGTTGGTGTGAGAGCAGAGGTTGCAGAGGACAGGGTTAGATGGAGGCAACTGATTCGCTGTGGAGACCCCTGAAGGGAAAAGCCGAAAGGAAAAGAAGATCTACTGCGCCGAGCCCATTGAAGGGATCCAGTTGAAAAATTGTCATAAAAGCCTTAAGATTGTTGATCATGCCTCAGACCGAATATTGTGCCTTTTCGGCAAAGGGTGTGGCCATTACGGTTTCGCAAAGTCTGATGATGCACCATGTCAATAAAAGGTGCTTTAACTTGATTCAGATGATACTATCTTCTCAAACTTTCACACATTTAATGAGAGTCCAGGCCTGAAGACATCTATAAACTTGTATTTCGTGGTAGTGGTAGCACCACCTACTGGCAAAAAGAAATTAAAAAAAATCAACATTTTTCTCCAAGCGGATTAACCGGATTTACTTGCACTCCTCTCAAGCCTCCAACTTCTTTAACTAGAATTTTGAAGGAGCGGCGGCTACGATTTACAAATGGTGGGCCGTCGCCACTGAATGAACGGAAACACTGCACTAAAATATTACATACTAATGGCATTATGGTATTACTGACCTTTTCTGAGATTAAGCAGTGTCTCTGGAGGCCGCGGCATGTCATCAATAACGGCATAGAGAGGCTCAAAATGGTGAAACAGTGAGGCGTTTTTTTTCATTCATTGGCAAGGAATCAATGACCTGTCAGTAAACCACACATTTACAAATAGATGTATTATACTGTACAGTATATAATGGAAGGCACTGAAATATGACATGGGCACTGCCAAATATGAACTCATTTACAGTAATAGGGTCTGATGCAATTTGTGACTGGAGGATAAGGCATGCTACAATGTTAAAAGGGAAAGGAATTGGAATTTCCATGGAATTTAGCGATTTTCTAATGCTGATTGCTAAAGAATGGAAAAAGATAGAAACTAACTTTTTTTCTGCTGAAATAAGAGACTCTAAGCTTTTTTTTAGTAGGCCATGTTTATATAGCAATAGAACACAATACTCTGTGGGCCTTGCAAATCAGTCAACATCCAGTGAAACAGTTGGATTAAGGGGGTTGCCCAAGTGAAAATGGCAGAGTGAATGAGTTAATGTACCTCTTGTGCTACTTTCTTCATCTGATCCACATATGCTGCCATGGCACTTGTGCAGCTCATGTCTCCCAGCCGGCTCCAGGCATCCCTAAGATATACGATGGTACGCATAAGAAACAACTTCAACTACAGTACATCGACAAAATTATACAAATTACATTTTACATCAATTAATTAAAACTCAGTCACTGCTTGATATTTTAGAAAAGTTTAAAACATTTAATACCCACACAATATATTGCAATATATTGTTGCGCTCTTTGTTGTAATAAATATATCGATACACTGAAGGCAGTATCGATATTTTATGACAGCACACCAACGCGCACATAAAGGTTTTACCCCACCATTCAGACGTGTCAATAAAGCAAGCTATGAGTTGGCCAGGAATGGACTATGGCATTCCATACAACACAACACAACCATTGATTCCAAAATGAATTTGTCAATACACACAAAATGTTATTTTTCAAACAAGGCTTTTAACATTATGGGGGGGAATAATTTTCCCCATAGCACTGACATATCTAGCCATATACAAACCATTTGTAACGACCTACTGGGTCCCAGAATCCAGGTCGTGGCACTGCGCAGGGTCCAAACACTGCCTGTTTATATAACCCGTAAAAGCGCAGCATGACGTCATACGATGGTTGGTAGGAGCCTGTTTACACACAAAGATCAAGCGTTACTGTCTGCACATGATGTAACATTTAACATTGACATGTCACA
Source organism: Leptonotus elevatus (assembly GCF_054856555.1). Lineage (NCBI taxonomy): Eukaryota > Metazoa > Chordata > Actinopteri > Syngnathiformes > Syngnathidae > Leptonotus > Leptonotus elevatus. The sequence continues at coordinate 16,249,239 of NC_141258.1, forward strand.
CTAAGTCTGAAAAAATACTAGTTCAAATGGGAAAAACTATCCGTTACAGTTATAAGTTATTAGTATTACCTGCTAAAAATGTAGTTAGTAATGTAATCAAAGTACCATAATATTAACTCTTTGACTGCTAAGCATTTTCAGAAAAGAGGATATGTGGGTGCCAGCTGATTTAAGCATTTTGACTGATCTTTCAAGGTCCACAGAATATTTTGTGTTTGGACTATGGAAACACAGATACTACCCAAATGAAAGATTGAACTCTCATATTTCAAAAAAGTTAGTTTCTACCTTATTCCGTTTTTCAGTAATCAACAATAGAAAATAGGTTAGTTTCACTCAAATGCTCTGTTTTGGACCAAAATACGGAGAAATCAAGCTTTTTGTGAAACAATATTATTTCATGCACGCTAGTGAATTTGACACTTTTTTTCCCATGAATGATGCCACAAACACCTAAACAGTGCTTTACTTCTGTAAAACACTACCACCAACAATGAAAAAGTATTTTTTGATAGCAAAATACGTTTATTTACATTCAACAGTGTAACAATTTGACAAAACAATTTGGCAAACTATTTACAAATGTGTGCAACTGTGGTATTATTTACAATTGTGTGGATGTTTCACACTCACAGTTTTTCTTTTTGTGAGGTATATTGTGTAAAACTCCCCTGTGTGCAAGGGGACGCAGCAGGATTTGCACCACAGATTAGTTTCACTGTGATTGCCCCTTCGTGTGCACTTTCTTGCCGGACTTTTTTTCCGGGGAGTAGCAGGTATATACTGCAGTGTGTGTTTGGCCATGTTGTCATCAAGTCTACTCTCAGGATCATGATACGGTGACCTGGTGTTACGTCTGGCTTCCTCATGTCCTCCAGTTCCTATACCGGGTGGTAAGAGATGTTCTGATCCATCTTATCCACTCCATTCATGGTGGCATCGTAGTCCAGAACCAGTGTCTTCTCCATGATCAGACTGTACCCACTCCTCCGATGAATATGCATTGGACTCGGAGTACTCTTCATCATCCGATTGAACGTCCGCCTGTGCAGAAGTGCTCGTTTTCCGGCGTTAGCATCGCTAGCCGATGAGGCTTTACGACGAGATCGAAGCCGCCGCGTCAACGCTTCCAACTTCGGCGTCAACCTCTGAGTCACCATCATCATCATCAATGTGCTCTTTAGCATTGGTCGATGCTTTTCGTCTTTGAAAAAAATGCTGCTGATGCTTTGGAGAGCTTTTAAACGGTGGTCTTGAAGTGCGAAATGCAACAACAAATAACCAAACACAACAGCAAATCAAAAAACAAACAAAAACACAAAATCAAAAAAACAAAAACTAATTGCAACAGCAAATTTAAAAAACTACATTAACAAAGGAAAAACTACATCAACATTTTCTACGGGAAGTTGCTGGTATGGAATCAGAGTCATGGCTGATTGGAAGAGAGGAACAGGCAGATTGACTGAATGGCTGACTGGCTTTTATCCCAAAAAAGAGTTTGCTCAACCTGATTTATACCTTCACAGTAACGGTACCTAATTGTGTAAAATTATAATGCAAGTATCAAGTTTCTCCATGTGGTCTGGAATCGCATTTTCAATCCAAAAACGATAAATCATTCAGTCTTAATTCCGAGCCATATTTATAATTTCATATTAACTTGTGGATAAAATAGCACAGTTTGTGACAAAATATCTACACTTTTAGATTTCTCCTCACCTGCAATCTCTTTCTGGAAAGCAACCCCGACTCTTTTAATGGTTTAAAAATAATGTTTCAGCGCAAAAAATTGTATAGGGAGCTTCAGGCACGTCAGGCAAGTCACGTCATGTCCATATAGTGTCAATGTGCATAATGTTGACATTGTCCCAAATTCTCATTAGATCAGACTCCTCACTTTTTGGAGGTGGTAGCCTAACCTACCAGAAGAGGTCAGTGTTGTACTGTACCATTTTGTGTGTGTGTTGGTGGGGGGAATCTCCCTCCTCTTCCCATACTGAGCTAGCCCCTATGAGTTGAACGAAATAATGTTCACATTCTTTGTTGTCTTTTTTGTTGTTGTTGTTGTTGTATAAAATAAGTGGCCAGTTTTGTCAGCCACTGCTTGTTGCAAAACATCTTGTTACAGTTAAATATTTTGTAAATATCTTCAGTCACTGTCACCCTAAACAATGGTATGCTTGATGATGATTGCGGACGGGGTATTTTGCAATATGGTGAAAGTAGACTGCGCTCGACGTAAAAACTAGCGGCACTTAATTTTCGTGCCGGGGCAAATCTAGTTTATAGGATATTCAGGTGCCGATATTGGGAATTTTGACGAATATCGGTCACGGCTAGGGGTGTGAATTGCGATTTGATTCGATCTGTATCATAATTCATAGGTCACGATTCAATATCGATTAATCCCGATACAAATCTATAAATTGATTATTGCAAAAAAAATAAACTCAAATTTAGAAATACTTATCAGTAAACTTGTATATGTACACTGTAAGATTTGTATGAAAATGTGCTTCAGGCTTATAATTGTGAGCCACTGTATTTAACAAACAGGTTGCAATCTGTTTCATGTTTGAACAGCATTGAAATAAAATATTAAGGCTTAATGTTCCACTAATATAAAATTTTTCCAAGCTAAAAGTGTGAACACTAACCCCAAGTAGGATGTTTTTTTTTTGTTTTTTGTTTTTTAAAGAGCTCAGTATTGTTCATTCGGTAATGTCATCATCATTGCTCTTTTTTTTTAAATTTTATTTATATATATATTATATATATATATTTTTTTGTATGTGGGTGAGTATGTGTATGTGCGTGCGTGCGTGCGTGCGTGTATTTGTTAGCTCAGCAAAAACCTATTAGAAAAAATCCCATACCGTTCGCCTAAACCGAACACCGCCGTCAGGAGACCCGAGGGGACCAAAGAAAACAAAGGAAAGTGAAATCCAGCACCGACCAGACCCCACCCACCGGGCCACTCACCAGAATTATTCCCCAACCCCAGAAACATCTAAATTCCAACAAATCCAAAAAAAAAATAATCAGGGAGACCTCAAGAGACCGAAGGAGAGACTGAGGAAAGGAAGGAAGGACAGACGAAGCCGAGTGAGATCCACAGACACCAGCCTCCACCGATTCAATGACCTGAGGAGGAAGCAGATTGTGTCTGAGTTTCGATAGATGCTGGTGTGGTGGATCTGGCATGCATGAAAATCTCCACCAAAGAGGGGAGCCGTCGACCCCTGCCAGGACAGAGCAAGCGCAACACCTCAGGGTCCCCCAGGCCGCGGCAGCGCCAAAGGACGACCCCCGGGCCCCGCCAGGGCCACCGGCCGGAGAGCAAACCCAGGAGCAGGAGCACCCCCCACCCCAACACGGCCCGCACCCCCGACCCAACGCAGCAGGACGGGGCACTACAAGCCCGCCAGGCACCCCACCGGCCCACAACCCCCGCCCCCCATCCACCCCCGCCATCCACCCCAACCCAGCCCCAGCCGCCCCCAGACACCCCCCACCCCCAACAAAGCCGCCCCCCAACCCCCGACGACCCCCCGCACCCAGGCACCGGCGCCGAAGAGGGGCCGGACAGCGGAGCGGAGAGGGCAGCCGCGCCCACCCCACCCCCCGCCGCGTGGAGGGACGGAACACCGGGGGCAGAAGGGGAGATGGGGGCACCGGAGGACGGCCAACACCCCCGAACCTCAGGCCCAGCGAGGAAAGGCCCCGGTCGTCACCCCAGCGTTCTTTGTGAAAGTTAACCCCTGTTACTGAGTCCGCCAGCTCGCCGACTGGCGAACTCTACCCCTAAACCGTGAATGTGACCCCACCCAGTGTATATACAAGTGTGTGTGTGTGTGTGTGTGTGTGTGTGTGTGTGTGTGTGTGTGTGTGTGTGTGTGTGTGTGTGTGTGTGTGTGTGGTGCATTAAAATTAGGAGCAGGTGAACCGGAGCCGAGGGAAATGATATTCCCACGCTCCGATCCACCCGCCTCCCAAGCATGTCACTGAGTGTATGTGGTGCATTAAAAAAAAAAAATAGGGGGGGGGGGGCGTTCGGGGACACGGACAGGGGACCGCAGCACTGCTCTATACCGCGGTCCCCAACCGATGGCACCCCCACAAGGCGTACCGAGGAGGGGGAAGGGAGGGGGGAAGGGGACGACAAGAAGGGCAGGGGGCAGCGGCAGGGCCGCAGAGACAGGGGGAGAGGAGGAGGAAGGGTGACGAGGGAGAAGGGACAGGGAGGCGGAGGACGGGCGGGGAGAGGCGAGGAGGGAGAGGCAGCAAGGGGGAGGAAGGGGGAGGGGAGAGGGAACCACGGGGCACCCCGGCGGCCCACAGGCCCCGAACCGCGTCACCGGGCCCAGAGCGACGGACCGCGCCGGAGCGGCGCCGCCCCAGACACCAGGGAGAGCCCCGCAACGCAGCACCTCCCAAGAGACCCAGGGAACGGCCAAGACGCAGCCGCCACCCAGCAGCCAACAGAGGGGCAGACCCGCCCACGCCTAGCCAGGGGGGGGACAGCACCCACAGAATTAACCCACTGGCATGCCGTGAATCCGAATATCAACCCCTGGTGCCCATCGGAGGCGATATATACGTTTTTTAAAAAAATATTTCCATTAAAAATTTATGTTTAATCATCGATTCGGCTGCATATTGAATCGATAGAGAATTGTGTGCTACAATATCGCGATATATTGCCGAATCGATTTTTTCTAACACCCCTAATATATATATATATATATATATATATATATATAAATTTAACACTCCTAGTGTGGGCCTTTTTTTTTTTTTTATCTGATGGCCGATAAAAGGTAAAGCTAAAATCATTTTAAGCTATTTATTTAAAGCTATTGATTAAAAATTTCAGTTAACTTTATAAAAGATGCTGCTGATCCTGGGAACCTTCTAAACCTGTTGTTTTTGTTCGACATTAAAGATTTAAGATTTCAGTTTTGTTTTAAATTTTGGAAAAAAACGAGCTATGGTATTTACTTCTTTAAGTTTCCATTATTTTTTTAAGACGTACTGATAACCTTTGGAGCTCGCTGAACATTTTTCTAGAAATTTTAAATGAAGTATATTATCTAAGATAACAAAAAAAAACTTATACAGTTTGAAAAGTTTGAAAAATTGTTCAATAAGCATTATTGCTTTAAGACATTAGAACAAAGTCAAGATTGACATTTGTATTTTAAAAAGTTTTGAAGCCAATATTTGTTTTCCCCTTTTTCTTTTCTTTTTTTTCTGAAAATGAATATTGGCTTCCAATTTTGGTTATTAGCCTCGACTACTAATAATTTGCATCGGTATCAGCACTGAAAAAAAAAATCTATCTATCCCTAGTAGTTTAGCATGTCTGTGAATTTGGTAGATGCTGCCTCACTGGACCATAAGAAAACTCCACCCATGTGCACAGCTAAACTGCACTTTGCATTTGACTTGCATTGGGCGCCGAGTGTTATGCAACAGTGAATAAGTCATGCTTCCAATGTAGCAGCTGTGGCTGAGATCGGCTACCGTGCATGTCTCCTGCACGTTTATGTGTTTGTTAGTGAGGGCGTAGCTTTGGTCAGAGATGTCTGTCTAGCCTGTTAGAATGTTTCTCTCCTCCAACACACCTGACTCATATGCTCAGGATCATTATCAGGCTTCTGCAAAGCTGGCTAATGAGCTGATAGTTTGATTCAGGTGTATTGGAGGAGGGACAGGCTGAATAGGGGTTCCTGAGGGCCGTACTTGGGCACCCCTGCCCTTACAGGATGTAGCAACAATGTCTATCGAAAATATGTCTGGTACATACCAATTTATGTATT
>NC_141258.1:16262563-16335063 GCF_054856555.1 Leptonotus elevatus
AGCGCACTGTACCATACATACTTGCCGCATGCATGCTAAAAAAAATGGTAGCATGCATGTTAAAATCAAACGGTAGCACGTGGATCTCAAAAACACATGTGAAAATCACAAACTTATTTGTATGAATATTTTTTGGACAAATCTCTCCCCATAGGAAACAGGGTTGCAAAGTCGGACGAATGTTAGTTTTCTCTCAGGAGTAGAAGGTAGCTGTTACTGCTGACCAAGATGTAAATAAGAAAAAAAATTATTATTATGACTATTTGCATAACAGGGTTGTATAAGGTAGAGTGAGACATTAAATCAGGCCTAACTATGTTATAAAAATTAAAAAAAGACAAATAGAAGAGAGGACAAACGTTTGCTCTACCCATTATTTTAGAAAACTGATTATGTCAAGTCCAACTTATCATTACAACTTTATCATCTTCTTCTACAATGCTAAAATGTTTATGGTAACAGGGTTGTGTCTTGTGGGCCACATATTGCCCGAATAATAATTATTATTTGAAATACTGTGCTTATTAAAACAAATGTTCCTGTTACAAGAGACAGCAATGAAACAAATAATACTCAAAAAAATTAAATGTAAATTTAATTTTAACTATTTTATTTGAGATTCCATTTCCAGACTAATCTGGCATTTTTTTCAAACTATTTTCGAGCATTCTTTTGTCTTAGGTTTTGTTGTTGTTGTTTGTATTTTTAAGATTTGGTCTCAGGACAAGTAAATGTAATCAGAAACTGCATGTTTTAGTATTTTGTATGTGGATTATTTAAAATTTGATGAATGGGACGTGAAATCTCCTCCAATTCCAGCACGCCTGCGCGACCCTAGTGACGAAGTATTGTTAGATGAATAACAAATAAATACATTTGTACCATACAACTAGTTCAAATTCTCATAGTAATAAAAATGTTTCGTACTTCTATACAAGTACTTATTTTGGAGGCGGTCATGAGTTAGCAGGCTAAGCAGCAGGCTAAAGTAGTAGAAAGCAGCCGATAATGTCAACTTACTGTAGGCTATGGTTAAGTGGCTGATCCAATCACTGGTCCTACCACTGACCACAGAAACACAGGATTGGCACTTTCTGTGCTTTAGTCTGGAAAGCGGTCGTCTTTAAAAACTGTAATGCAAAACAGCAGTCTTCGGCAGTTGAGGTGGTGTTTGATCACGTGACTAAGACGTGGTTGGCCAAGGTTCAACCAATGGATGGATTTGACAACCGGAGCATAATACAGTATATGTCTGTAACAATTCCAGATAGCAGTGAAAGACAGTCGGAAATGTCAACCGAACCACAAAATAAGTATTTCATTCTATAGCTGCCACGAGAACACCACTCGTCTAAATGTACTCTACAGTTTGTAAACCGATTAGCATTTGCCACTTGTCAAGTTACTGTAGTGGGGTAATTGCCAAACCGGAAATACACGGAAATGGTTTATTGGAGAAAATAAATTTCAATGAATAAAACACAGGTCAACGTTATTTAATCTGCGCAATCATGTAGTTGTTCGTTTTCTTTTTCGGGATAGTCCATAATAGTAGTTATATTGCTAATATTTCTTCTAATTACCAAGTACTAGCATTAGTAGAGAAGAGACAAAGTTAATAAATCTAGGTCTATCGTGGCCTTATTAAAAAAATATTTTGAAAGCAATGCCAAAAGCGCGTTACTGGCACTTGACATTTGCCAAATATTGTATGCATACAGATACAGTACTGATGCATAGATGTACTCGAATTCTTTCGTGCGCGTGACGTCAGCAGTGAGAAGGTTGGGACAACGCGTTCGACTGTGCCAGGATAATAATAAAAAAGCATGAGCTGAGCAAGAAGCCAAGAAGCCATCAAGTATACAGCAGTGACGGAAAGGAAGCGGAATAAAGAAAACGAAGCCTCCTCATAATAAGCATTATGTTGGGGAACAGAAGGAAAGCAGCCCCTGTGCGTAATGGCAACGGGACGTCCGATTCCAAAGCCATCCATCCGCTAAGGAGTCTAGGTAAGTCTGACGCTCTTCATCGCGGGGAAAAAAAGCGAAATTATCAAATGCATTAGATTGATCTGATTTTGTAATATCCCCCCCCCCCCCCACACACACACACACACTCACACAATCATTATTTTGTTTTAAATAAATAAATACATAAAATAATAATAATCATTTCGTTTTGTTCCACGACTCGTGTAGGCTACATCAGTTGCCGAGACGACATAGAAAAATAAATACATTTAATATTTTGTATTGGGATTTATCCTTTAGGGCGTTTAAGTGGCTCTAAAGTCTACCTCACGGTTAAGAGGTTTAGGATTAGAATCTCGGGTGTGTTGCCCATGATTTAGAAGGTTCCTCTCCACTTTGTGATTTAAATGGTATTAGCAAACTGCAGCATGAAGACAGAAGCTCCATCATTCAATCAATTGAAGTGAATAGAATAAATCCGTTTTCCAATCAAATTGTTTGCGGGATTAATTGAAAAAAAATCGTATAAAGGTGTGTACATGCATTTTAAACTTTAGTTTCAATCTATATATTGCATGGGATACGTTTTTTTTGGTACACGTGAATATATTGAATGTCTTGGCTCTACTGTAGCCTCCTGTAATTTTCTCAAAGGGTAGGCTACAGTACAAATCTGTGGTTACAACTGCTCTCCACTCAGTCTCCAAGTTTACAGCATGTCCCGACCATGAACACATGTCAGCTATTACCACTTTCTAAAACCCTCAATTCAAACCATCAAAACCGCTCCTCCCATCTTTCTTTACCTTTGGTCTTTCATTTACTGTAATATAAGGGCAGGGCCCATAATTGAATGCAGGGACACAGGTGGGATTTTGAAACAGTGTGTGTGGGGGGCGGGAGGGGGGCATCTTGATTCTAGATTGTAGCTAAATTAATTGTCATGAACTAGGTTTGTATACATTTTTGGTTTTGGTCAGTCAAAGGCTGTGTCCGAATGTCCACCCTTATCCCCTAACCTCTCATTCACTATATACAAGTACTATATAGTTGACGACCAGGTAACGCATTACAGTAATATATTACTTTTAGGCAGTAACGTTATATAACGAGTTACTCAATGATAAGGTACAAGTCTGCTCTCTGATTTACGCCATAGGCCCGGAGGCAGAAATTTTCAAAGCATTCACTTTTGCGAACGAGGCGGACAAGGAGAAATTCGACGTTGTGTTAAGAAAATACGACGCATACTTCCTACCCGAAAAGCAGAGGTGGCAAATCCAGGGCCAGAAAGTAAAAACCCTGCCACAATTTGGCTTTAGCCTCTAGTGCTAGCTAGGTAGCTAGCTCCCTAGCAGGTAAACAAGCACCATGGGAGCTAACTAACTAGCACCTGAGGCTAAAGCCAAACTGTGGCAGGGTTTTTACTTTCTGGATCTTGATTTGGCACCTCTGCCGAAAAGGAATGCTATCCACCAGCAAGCGTGTTTCCACCAGAGAGTACAGCGACCTGGTAAGAAATTCAAAATGTTTATCAGAGCTCTATACAAACTATCAGAACATTGTGACTTTGGGACACACAGTAGTGTTGCCACCCATTCCGTTTTTCCCAAAATTGTTCTCTTTTTCAACCAGCTGTACCGGGGAAATAAAAATCTCACCCAGGACACAATTTGTCACGAAAAAATGGCAAAAGCTAATTTGATTTCCTTCATTCTGTAGTCTAATAATGTCCCTGTATTACTGTGGAACGCATTGTCACAGAGCGTGTTGCCGGGGGCAGGTAGGTGCACTTTGGATTACCGTAGTTCTGGTACCGTTTGTGCAAGCTAAAAAATGCCAACTGTGTCTGAAAGCTAATACCTTGTTCTTTACAGAAAAAGTATTGTTATTACGGTAATTCCAATCCTGCCTCTCACGGAACCCTGGGAAGTCACAGTGAAAGAGTGTAAAGAGAAAGACAGTGGGGGATTTTGTGACGTCACATTTCTACATAAATTTGAGCAAAAATTTTTACCAGGATGGTATGTTGCCTATATCGACACATGATGGCTTTTTATAGAACAGTTCACCAAGTCTGTACTTTGTAGTACGTACGTAATTGTGTGAAATTTGCATTGTTGGTGAACTTTTTCTAGAACAGTTATGTGTTGCCACGTCTTGTTTGTATCTTTAGAGTGTATGCCTTGTTTGTACTTTACAGTGTGTGTAATGTTATAAAACGATCGTTATGTTTTCCGCGTGTTCGTAAAATCAGTGAACAGGTCCTTCGAAGGATTTATTTTACAGAAATTTCTGGACACAGACAAGATACAGACAGAATCGCTGCAGTTCCCCTTGTGTGTGTGTCTCCCCTCCCACTTATAGTCGTTCTTATAGTTTCAGCATAGCAGCCCCCAAAAAAAACCCTCCCCTTCCTCTTCCTTCTTTGCTGCCCTTAAGCAGACCTCTCAGACCCGCAAGACAGACAAAACTCAATACACATTGACAGATGACCGATTGATGTGGAAATATAGTAGGTCAGACAACCTGGCACACCGACAGATGGCCAACCGGGCAGAAGCACAGTAGGCCCCAGACAACCTGCCCCCCCCCCCAAAGCAAACACAACTTTACAAAGGAATTCTTTTTAACACATTTTCTCCCCCAAAGCAGATGGCTAATTACGTGGGAAAAGGAAGGAAGAATCTTCAAATGTTCCGTCACATTATTACACTCATCAAGCTTTGCTGAGGAAATTAAAGCAGTTATGACTAAATCTAAACAGTTATAACTAAAATCAAACAGTTATAATTAAATCTGAGCAGTAGACTGTCAACAGTAACTAGCTGAATATTCCACTAATTTCAGTTTGTTTTGTGATGAGGGACATACATTGCATTACAGGCTGAGGCATGCAGCTTTGGAGGACCAAAAAAGGGAATCTGTGTCAAAGAAATGTCTTGTTGATACTGGGGCAGAGGAAATTGGAGAGCATGGAGAAAAGCGGGGTCATTAAAAAGTAACTGAACCGACAGACTGACCCATGGTGCCTGGTCCGAGACGAACCGGCAGAGTGCGCATCTGTGTGGATTTGAAAAGGTTGAACGAGGCTGTGAAGAGAGAGAGGTATGGCCTCCCAACTGCCATGGAAAGCACTGCAAAACTGATTTGCACCACCATGTTTACGTTACTGGACGCAGCCTCTGGTTTCTGACAGATACCTCTTCATCCAGAAAGCATCAAATTAACCACATTCATTACGTCTTTCGGAAGATAGCCTACGCAGTCAAGCGTCTGCCTTTCAGCATCACCAGCGCTCTGGCAATCTTTCAGAGAAAAATGACTGAAACCCTGAGTGATCTCGACGGAGTGGTCATCTCCATGGATGACATACTTGTGTAAGGTGAAACACCAGAACAGCATGATGAGCGCCTAAGCAAAATACTGGAGCAAATCAAGTCGATTAGCTTGAAGTTGAACAGACAAATGTGTGTTCAGCAGAGGTGGGTGCGTCAATTAATTTTGAGCGCCCGTCATTCGGCACTCGTCAACAGTCAGGACACCCTTCCGACATTGTCAATCTGTCAATATTTCAACCCAAACGACATTGTAATTGTCAATCCATCATTCCCTCAGCGAAATGTGCATCCTCCATGACATCCATCATTGACGGACCTTCCGTCAGGCTCGCATGGATCTCCATACATTAGGCATTACTGACATCTAGTTTTAAAAACAGCACACTGTATTACATGCTTCCAAAGTCATTGTTTGTGAGACCAATTATCGTCATGGTTTTATTAAATAAAATTCCAAACATATTAAAAATGCAAGCAGGAACATATCTAAGTAAAATGCAGGTTTTATAATTGTGACGAAGTAAGAGTCATTGTGCTTTGTAGACAAGGTTTCAATTAATGTGTCATCAATTGCAGTGTGTAAAAATGGAGATGACTGATTGATGCAAATCATTCCTCCTCTGGGCGAAGATCTCCGCTGGCCAATGACGTCACGCTACGGCAACTCCAATCGGACAATCTGCATTACTGCCCATTAAATAAGAGTGATGAGCTTGTTTATTAGTTTGATTTGTTTATTGAATTCACCTGGAACTTTTGTCTCAATGTAGTAAAGATAATACAATTAATTGAACTTTGATTTGTTTTGATATTTTTTTCATGAAATTGAAAAACAAAAGATATACTCAGGCAGGTTGATAGAGAGGGAAACAAAAGTAACAACTGATTTGCATTTCCTGTCTAACAGACAATTACAGTGATTGTCACCAACATCAATTTGCATAAAAAGCTAAATGACAGTAAAATATCTTAATACCTAACCATTTTAAAGCACTGCTTTTTAGTTTAAGTTTGTTCCCGCTTGCACCATGAATGCGTTAGCAAGATTGTGTTTCACGTTATGCATTTAATTTATTGAAACCATGACTGTGGACTGCACAACAACAACAACAAAAATACCTTTAGCCATGTTCCTTGCTCGTCATGCTGTGGAGGCAATGATTTTGTGATAATTCCTGGTAATTCCTTTAAAGTGACCATCACTCTAATCACACTTGCTATGGTGCCACAATGTAACACAATGCAGGTGGTGATAGCAGCATGTTTATTGTAAAGCATGATCTCAACGCCGTTCACTGTTGTTCCCAATGCAGCTTGAAAGACATTCAATGTCTATTTTAAAATTAAAAATGTGCAGTGGATTTGCATTTGTTGTAGCATTTTATTAATCAGAGTAGCTCTTGTGCAGTCCCAGGAAAGAAGTGGCAGTAATCTGCGGTGAGTCAAAAGACGTGGGCATTTGTCAATCGTTATTCATCAATCTGTCACCGAAATGGGACATCCGTCAATGACGGATTGCCAAATTTATTGATAGATTGACGATTAAATCAACGGACGGAAAACCCCTTCCGTTAGTGCTTAGTTTGTCAAATTTTCTAAGTTTCCCATCAATTTTTACCAAAATAGCCGTCTGTCATTGACGGATTGATGGACCTTCCGTCAAAGTTGACGGAATGCCCACCTCTGGAAGAACCAACTCCACTTCCGGTCAGGTCATCGACAGGTCAGGAGTAATACCTGGCCCCAACCAGGTGAAAGCCATCAAAGAGCTGCCAGAGCCACAGAATGTCCAGGATCTGAAACACGTCCTAGGCATGTTCACATACTTGGGGAAGTATATCCCCCATCTGTCTACAGTGGCCCAGCCCTTATACGAACTGACATTCGCCCGTGTCATCAATGGCTGCAAAGACCGCAACGACGAATTGCTTTGTAAAAAAAATTAAAAAATAAAATAAAGAAGAAGAAGCAGCAGTGTCTCCCAAAATTTGTGATGAGAAAGAAAATCTAATTCGGTAGGGAGTGAGTGAACAGGCCTGGCTAACAATGGCGAGCAGGCCCAACGAGTGATGGCGAGTGAGCCAGCGAGCAGCCTGTCAACGAGGAGCTAGTGTTAGCAATGAGCATGAGTGGCTAGCTACCAGCTAGCAAAAACTCACTGAGCGGCTACTGAGTCAAGTGACAAGTTTTAGCGAGGGGTGGAACATGGAAGCACTACAAATCATTTTCACCAAACAGTACCACAAACTTCGGAAAGAAGTGTGTGAAACTGCACGCTGCAGGAGCCCCAGTCGTAAACCATACACAAGTTAGGGTTTGTCATATTTTCTTCTTTTAAATGATCCTTATTTGTATCTGTGGATTTGTCAGAAAGGGGAAGAAATAATTTGATTTCGGTAAACCAGTTCTAAAAAAAAAAAGACACGTTTATTGCACTTTTCTTGTGAATAGATCTCAGAAAAAGATTGATGTATGATAGTTTATGGGCTATTTTTTTAAAATATGTTTTTATTTAACTGCACCTTGCATAGCTTTAATTTAAAAAGGGTACTCTTTTTTTTTTTTTAGAGAAAGAGCTTAGTATTATTCATTCGGCAGCCTTCCCAAGTCAACATTTCATCATCATCGCGCTCTCTTTGTGTGTGTGTGTGTGTGTTGTGTGGTCTTGTTTATGTTACTTAGTGGGGCCAACATTTCGGCTTTTCACAGAGTTGTGGGCCCACCCGTCTACGTGGGGCCACTTTGCTGGGCCCCACAAGTTTAGACCTTTTTTTTTAAGGGTCAAGACTTGGTTTTAGAGTTTAGGTTTGAATTGGGTTATGGTTGAGGTTAGAGTAAGGAATAGGGTTAGGCAATAATTTTTGATGGTTGGGGTTAGGGGAAGGGGCTAGGAAATGCATTATGTCAATCAGATGGCCCCACAGAGATAGTAAAACAAACGTGTGTGTGTGTGTGTGTGTGTGTGTGTGTGTGTGTGTGTGTGTGTGTGTGTGTGTGTGTGTGGGGGTGTGTGTGTGTGTGTGTGTGTGTGTGTGTGTGTGGGGGTGTGTGTGTGTGCGTGTGTGCTCTTTAATTAACCTGAGACCTGTTAAAAATCCAAGACCCTTCACCTTAACCGGATACTTCAGAGTCCCACCAGAATCGTGAAGTTGTCAGGAGACCAAAAGAAGGACCAAAGGAAGGAAAGATGAAGCACAGTGAGATCCAACACCAACCTCCACCAACACAGTTACAAATCCAGAATCTTTCACCAACCCCAGATGCATCTGAATTCCAACCAGATTAGGGAGACATCAGGAGACCAGAGGAAAGACTAAAGGAAGGAAGGATAGATGAATCAAAGTGTGATCCACAAACGCCAATCTCCACGGATTCAGCGACCAGTGGGAGAAGCAAAACATTTTTGAGTTTCAATAGATGCTGGTGTGGTGTATCTCGCATGCATGAGAACCTTCACCAAAGAGGTGAGGCGAAGACCTTGGCCCGACGAAGCAAGCACACCCTTTCCAGGGCCCCCCAGGCCACGGCAGCACCAGGGCAGGGGCCACCGGCCGGAGAGCCAACCCAGGAGCCCGAAGGTTTACAATTGGTGCTGTGACCCGGTAAAGTTCACTGCGACACAAAGGCCTAGTTCAAGTCACCTATCTAATCATTAAGAGGCCTAACCTAACAATTTTTAGGACCACACCTGCTTGGGATGGCTCTTCATCATGGTGGGTCATTATCCTAGAAAAAAACAAAAAACATTCCTATTCACACGAGCACATTAAAGCTGACTCAAGTTTGCCCAAGAAAATCTAAAACACGTGGTTGACTTTTGGAAACTGGTCTTTTTTGGCCTGATGAAACCAAAATCGAGCTGTTTAGGCATATGGACGCTGTGTTTGTTTGAAAAAGGAATGGCGAAGCCTTACATCCTAAAAATACTGTTGCCGCTAATCTTGCTGTGGGGCTGTTTTGCTGCCTCAGGCACAAAACATTGGTCAGATTTATGGTACTATGAAAAAAGACAATGTTTCAATGTTATCAAGAGCCTGTGTTGCCAGTTTTGCTATGAACACTACAATTCAAAGAGGTTACCAATGTATATAACATTTAGTAAGTAGAGATTGAAATACTTATTTACCTCATGCTTGCTTTGTAGTTATGTACCATTCCTTACCAAATGTTGCTGTTTTTTTCTTGTAGGATTGCAGGATGATGAAGATGTCAAGTGGATGTTGAAGGGCTCCAATATAGTGAAGGTATGAGCAATATTGAATTGAATGTGGTCAGTATTAGGGTTACACAACTTCAGATTTCAAGACTAATGTGTTGACCATCGAGTCAATGTTGACTAATGATGTAATTGACAAGGATGCACAATTTTTGTCTGGTTCTCAAAGGAGCACCAAAAGTTGTTGCTTGGTGCTATTTTTTTTCCCCGACCCACCAACTTCACTGGATGAACTTAAAGGGACAGTGCGTGGAATTTATTGTCATCTACAGTAGTGGTAAACTAATAGAATCGACGACTATATAGTGGCCTCGCAGCTTCAAAAGTCTTGGCCTATCGGCTATCCAGTAATACTGTCTATACAGCTCAGTGGTGGTAGCCAACTAACGTCATTATGAAACCCGAGAATTTGAGAAGCCTTCAAGGCTGTACCCGCCCGGCTGCAATATGATTGGCTGTCGCGTCACTGGAAGGACATAACGCACATGCCATGAGGTGCCGCCGTAATCATGGACACCATTGTAACTATGGACGGCGCCATATTGGGTTAGTGGCGCTCATGAGGGGGGGAAAAAGAGTTGTGTGAAAGGACCAAACGTAACTCAGACGGACGGAACTGAAACAATTTAACTGATTGGTTTTAATTTTTGTTCATTGTTCAGTAAATATTGTTCAACAACATTACTTAGATTGTATATTTGTCTCATGACAAACTCAATTCACATTAATGCACGCTGCCTGTGTTACCAGTAATAACTACAAACTACTGAAGTCAGTCAAGTTCATGAAGATTTAATTATTGTGAGCAAGTAAAAATGACGGCTGTTTCTTACATGTCATTGTATCTTAAACAGGACGGTTTTCTGTACTACTTAAAAAAATATATATTTGGAATTTAAAACAATTTTAGTTGTAAATTTGCATAATTTAACCAGGCATAAATTGATAATGATTTAGTCAATGGTTTGGTCTGTAACATCTGTGAGAAAATGTGAAAAAATATTGATCGTTCGTTTCAACGTAAAAACATGTTTGCAAATGTCTTTTTTAGCTGGACATGACATTAAAAAGAACTAATCTGTGAATATTTCCTGTGTAAAGGTCCGATCACCACATTGGCAAAAGCAACGTACTCTGATGTTGCTGGAAGATGGCGTCACCATTTGGTGCCAGTCGCACAAAACTTTCAGTCGAGCCAAGGAGCAGCAATCCTGTAAGTTTTTTGTATTTTTACTCCCTACTATAATCCTTTGTTTCAACATTGGCATTAAAACCAATTGTCATTTTGTCAGAGTGTTGGGCAAATTATCCTTATCATTTAAATTAAAAAAAATACTGAATTGACCCAGAATGCCCAACAGTAAAATACAGACCCACAGGCCCTTATTATCTTAATCTGCCTGTTTTATTACTGGTCAAATTGACCCATATCAAAGTCGTAAGTAGTGAGGGGTACTCAATGCCAAACCAGCTTTTTGTGTGTGTGTGTGTGCCTGTGTGTGTTTAATTAAAATTGACGTGCACACACTCACACACACACACACACACACACACACACACACACACACACACACACACACACACATATATATATATATATATATATATATATATATATATATATATATATATATATATATATATATATATATATATATATATATAATTTCTAATGATTTGTGATTTGCCAACAACCCTCCCCCACCCCCACCCCACTAAACAGATATTACAAACAACAAAAAACTTCTTTATTTATAAAGTAAAGAAAAAGAAAAGTGGTTAAATGACAAGCCCTTGAAAGCTATAGGGAAAAACAAAACAAAACAAAAGAAGAATGAATTGCTTATTTATTTAGGTTTCATACATGGTACAGGAAAGAAAACCCCAAAAAATTTTCAAACAAATCAGTTAATAATCGAAATAGGAAGAGGCTGAAGCACCATGCTTATTATTGCCTATTCTATAAGTCCCATGAATCACATGAATTACAACAGAGTACATTGTGTGAATACTGTAAGTAATGTGGAATCAGACAATATATTACCCGGAAGGCGTGAATTTTTGAAGCAAGTTGAAATTTGAAGGGTGTAAATCGGAAGTATTATGTGAGTTATTGCATGGCAAAAAAGTGTGGAGAATAAAAAGTGCCTGAAATAATAATAAAGGTTAGAAACAACATAAGTGAACATAAGTCAGCATTCCCACAATTATAATGCCTAAATGTTTTACATTTTATCAATAGCACTATAAGCATGAATTATTTTAAATTTTTCTTAAACTCCAGCAGAGAAGTACACAGCTTCAACACATCATTGAGTCCATTCCACAATTTTAAACCCAAAACCGAAACACATCTGTATTTTATGTTGGTCCTCACTTAATGTTTCAAACTTAAATAAACCCATTAAATTAAATGTCCTTCTCTTCATTTAAAGATAAGTCTGAATATACACAGGTTCACGACATGAAAAAGCATTTCCAGTGGCTTCAAATACTGTACACGATATTCACAAATTTTAAAATAATAGATCCTATAAATAATTGATTAGTTAATTCTCTGTACCCAACCTTATTAATTATTGTAATTGATTTGTTCCTGTAATTTCATAATTGGGTCTATATTGTATTTGTTTTATATACATTTGCCCAAACTTCAGCACAGTATGACATATGAGGAAACACAAGAGAAGAGTACAATATGCTGTATGAAGACCTTTCTTATTTAGGAAATCCTTTACTTCATAAAGAACAGCTACTGATTTAGCTAATTTATGTTTACGATCAATAATCACTCCCAAAGATTTGAAACCATGCAAAATTGTTTTTGTAAATTACAAATTACTTTGGTCCCAATACCGAACCCTTTGAAATACCACAGGTTACTTTTATCAGGTGTGATTCTGTATTATTTATTTTTACTAGGGGTGTCAGGTAATTTTTTTGTTTTTTATCGCAATTAATCTCATGACTTCAATAGTCAAGTCACGATTAATCGCAAATTTTATATCTGTTCTAAATGTACAATAAAATGTACAATATCTAAGTTTTACTACTCTTGTTAAATTAAGTGGAATAAAATGTTAAAGGGGGAGGGGAGGGGCGCAGTTTTTCTTATATTTGAAGTCATGTCTTCCTTTGTCAACTGTGGCTGTCACTTTAATGAGACAGAGAAAAAGTCACCCTAAAAGCATTTTTTTTAAAGAGTTCAAGTACAAATAATGTGATTTCAATGATTACTTTGATAAAAACGCGATAACAAGGGCTTGTAAAAATTTGAAAAATTTCCAAAACATGGCGGCTCACCGGCGACGCACCATTTTTCCGAGCCTGGACACGCGTGACGTCAGCGGGCCACACATGGGCAGGTATAGTTGGCAAAAACAACACGTGGACATGGCGGAGTACGACACGGATAGTGAGGTGCTTCCTGACTCGACATCAAGTGTAGAGTTGGAATTTGACATTGCCGACGATAAGCAGTCTTCACATGAAGACGTTTCAGTCCTAAAATGTATCCAGCCGTATCGGTTTGAGCCGTATCTAGATGAAGGTGCTGGTGCAACTTCGGACTCTGAAGGTGGCCGTGACCAACTTCAAGCTGCCGAGGTAGAGAATGACATTGACAGGCTCAAGAACACAGAATGGTAAATCTTGCTCTTTATTTTAAAATGGAAAGTATGGACTAACAATGATGTTTATATTTTCCTATGGGTGAAATAGCAAACGCTTTGTGGCCTAAATGCAGCTTGGTTTAGTCCATCCATCCATTTTCTTAACCGATTATCCTCACAACCGGTACACTCAAATGATTATTCATGCATGATTGTTATTTATACTTTACTTGTTACACTTAAAAGCTTATTTATATTGGTAGTAGCAAAATAGAACTTATTCTCCATTTTAAAATGGAAACCATGGACTAAATGCTGCTTACTCACCTTTGTAAAAAGTGAAGCCACCGCTGCCCCTTTTACATTGCCACATGCCAACCTCTGTGAGATTAATTAATGGATAAAGGGTACAAAATGGATTTTCAAAATTAAAATGACCTCATACCCATCAGATGCATGACACTGTTTTTTCTCCTGAAATGTTAGTAATAGATAATTCATCAGTATTCATCAAATATTGAAAAATTCTTCGTAAATGTTATAAATAGCACAAAAAAAAACGTTGACTGTTTTTGTTCCTGTGGTAACTGTGTAGCAATGGCAACAGTGATGGAGAGCAATTGCTGTCACGAACAGCAAAAGGTCAAGGCCAAGTTGTCGGAGTCCCAGCAGCAGATCCGGTGTATCACCCATCACTGGGCGTTTGAAGCGGTGTGCCTGAATGTGGAAGTCCTGCAGATTTTAGAACACAGTAAGTATGGTTACTAGTTTTGTATTTTAAAATAAGATGAATCATTTAATATGGATTTTTCTGTATTTCCAGGTGGAAGAGGTACACTGTAGGCAGTTCATCCGCTGGTGGTACCAGTTCCTAGGCAGG
Source organism: Leptonotus elevatus (assembly GCF_054856555.1). Taxonomy (NCBI): domain Eukaryota; kingdom Metazoa; phylum Chordata; class Actinopteri; order Syngnathiformes; family Syngnathidae; genus Leptonotus; species Leptonotus elevatus. Next base: position 16,276,585 of record NC_141258.1, read on the forward strand.
CGTGTGAGGGTACCGATTCTTTTTTGTGCAGTGTCACTAATAATGAGAACATTTCCATCCAATGACAATGACTACAAATGATACCTTGAAATATGATATAAATAAATACAATTATACAAAAGAATTACATTCCTTTCCTTTTTCTTTTCATCCAAAGTATAAATGAACAACTAGAGATCACTTATGCGTGTAAACTTGCTGCTTGCGAGCCATCACTCAAACTATTCAGTGATCCATCTCCCAAATAAAAAAAAAACTCAGCTACTACTCCACTGTAAATGAAAAGGTTAACAGTAAGAACAACGCGAAATGTGTGCCCGCACAGCCTCGGCCTTGTATGGCTTCTGAAAGTCTACACACAGGGGTCGACGTTCTGCCACTTCCTGGTCTGACTTTTTCCATTTTTTTTCAACGAGCAGTAGAAAAAAGGTAGTTGCACATAATTCAGCCTTTTCTCCCATTGAACTTTCAAACTGTGTTGATCTAATATCTAAAATGGGACATTGGTGTCATCTACTGGTGGTTGTGCATCGGTAAAGTTGTTAAAGTTGTATAAAAATTTACAATGAAACAGAATCTGATGCCTCCTCCCACCCGACCCATCCCCCGTTGAAAACAATTAACAAGTATACTTGTCAATGGCAGTGAAGAAGTTCATTGTGGATGCAGATAATTAAAATAAAAAAACCATACAAAATGTTAGCTGCCCCAGGATTTTGCGCACAATAAATGCACCTTTCCTGTACTTGGGATAACACACACCGTATTTAGTGTCCCCATCCTTTGTGACATCCTGTATCCGGTGTGCATTTTTATTAAAATGCAAGGCTGCCAGGTTGGACCTGTTAATGAAGGGGGAAAAAAATACATGAAAATTTAATAAATGTTACATCATTCTTTTAATAGTGTCTTCCAAATTAAGATTTACACACTGTACCTGCACAGCATAGCAGTGTAGTTGAAATAAATCATCTTCGGTGCAAAGTGGTTGAAGAGGCTGTGAAATGCCTCAAGGTTGGATGTTTGGTGATCATGAGAGAGCCGCGTGATGTCGTTACACAATCTCTGGGAGAGCAGGATCTTCTCCAATTCTGTAGCAACGTTTGTACCTTTTCAAATTATAAGAAGCATATAATTTTCTTTGGTAACTAAAAATGAAAGTTTGTTAAATAGGTGCAAGGAGATTGTAATTATAATTACATGGAGGAATCCATGGTTTTAGCTGCTCCCGTCCAACCAAAGGGCCATGCTCGCATTCAGGGAAGGCTCCGCCAAAGCCAGAGTGGTTGTTCTGGATGTGATTGATGATGGACTTCCACTTGTCAAGAGCAAGAACACCATTCCCAGCATAGGACACCACAGACCAGTAAAGATGGTTCACAATGCTGGAAATCCAAGGGTGCAGTGACTGGCAATGTCTTGTCTGACTGAGCTGCTGCAACTTCTTCTTCATACCTAATGTTAATAAATTTATAATTATAAATACATTACTTTAAAAAAAAAAAAACCTTACCAGGCGCATATTCAAAATGAGCCTTACTCTTGGCTGCGTGCCAGATGTCAAAGAAGGATGTGTAGATATAGAACCCTCATCATTTTGTTGATAGACGAATGTCGGTCCATGACAAGTGTGTTATCTTTCACAAAGTTCTCCACCTTCTGTAGGCACCGCTCCAGACCCTCCTGCTCCATATAAAAGCTCCCTCCAACTTCATTACTCTGCAACAAATGTTTATTTTATATTATTAAATAATGGACTCAGTAGGCATTCTTCCAAAATTTGAAGTAATACATTTGCAAAAACAACTTCCCTAAAACAAACTAACCTGTACAATCTGGACGTCGATGATGGCTTTCTTCCTCAGCTCCATCAGGGTGTATGTGCCAAACTTAGCACTGTGACCTGGCGAATCAGCACGGCCATCGCCGCCACACACTAGGCCTTCACCTTCAGCCTGCAGGGTGCTGATCATCCAGGTCTGACGTTCCCACCAAAGCTGCCGGATGGCTGCACTAAAGACAGTAAGCTGATGGTGCCAGAATGTACGGGTGGTTATCACCGCAACACCCATATGAGAGAGCACAAGGAGAACCTTTGAGACAGTTGCCCCGACAAACCAAACAAAATCGCAGCAGACAAGAGGATGTTGCCAACAGCAATCCGCCCAAAGTAAGGCTGACTGTTCCAACTCAAGGAATGTTGACAATCCTTGCATTCCAGTGCCACGCGAAGCAAAGTACCACTCTCGCTACGATCCCATGACAGCTGCCGAGAGCCACACAAAGGACAGCTACACCAGTCCGAGAACAGCTGCACCAGACAACTCCAGAGTATTAAGTACACTGGGTGCCCAGTGATCTCACAGCTCTTCTTTGGTGGTGACACCTTAGTGTCATCATCCTCAGAGTCCCCCAAGGTGTATAGTGCATCTGAGGGTATGTAATCTTCGGCAGTCTCATCGGGGATGTCACCACAGTCTGACTCTATCTCTTCAGCCCACTCTGTCTGCGTCTCAATTGCCACCGTTGACTTCTCGTTCCACTTTTTTTCTGCATGGAGGGTCTGACTTGCCACGGTCAACAAAGAGCTCTTCCTGGACCAAACTGTCTGCACTCCTGAAAATATGATTCCATAAACATATGTATCATGCAAAGTATATTGTTAGAGATGATAGTAACTTTGATAACATGTAATAAAAATAAAAATTATTACAATAGCTACACTTACCCTTTTTATGTCCTTAAGCTTGAATCGAGACTGCTACAGTTCTTGTTGAGGGCAAGGCTTGGCATGAAGCTTCTTTTTGCTTTAAAAAAGAAAATAAACATTTCAATAAGAAATGATGCTGAAATGCAGTAATATTTAGACCTATAAAATACAGTGATTTCATTCTTTAAAAAATGTATAATACATTTGTAAATTACATGTACATGACAAATTTGAAAACTAGGTGGGGGGTGCCTTCTTTTTTACATAAATTGGTTTGTTATCAATCATGTATATTATACAGTAAATTTACTCACATTTTGGATGCAAACACCGGGTACATCATCCAAGTCATCTTCCAAACATGTCGCCTGTGTAGCAGTTTCCTTTGACTCATACTCCATTAAGCATCTCATCCACCATCTGAAACAAAGTTTGAACTGTGTTAACTTGAGCATGATGCCTTCAACACAGATACACAGCACAATACATAATACACAATAAAATTGACAAAAAAATGAAAAATCAGCAGTTTCTCATGGTACCTTTTCATTGATTGTATATTAATTTGTCAATGATTATTTTTGTCGTGAGCTGCTTAACTAACCCTGCCTTCACATACTATGGGAAAGATGGACCTTACCACTCGGAAACTCCTAATTACGACCGAGTTCTGTTCATGTGATTGTGTTGTTACAGCAAAATTTTGTATGCTACGTAATTGTGTAGATTCTAAAAGAACCTGCTGTGCTAGCGGACATTAATGCCCTTATAAGTGTTAATATTTCTTGTCATTCACAAATCCTTCGGCGCTCCCCGCCATGTTGAAACTTGAATAGTTCTCTCAACTCGGAAACTCGGGTATCAAAATTAATTCCCAGTTGTCCAGTACAAAATACAACATGAGGGGGTGTTCACGTGCAATTTTGTTGTTTTGCCGCGGGTGCTGTTACAGTCGATGTTGTTCCTTTCTGTTTGCTCCTTGGAAACAGAGTTGGCACAGCTGTTGGCAAAAGCACGGTTTTGTGTTGCACATTATAGCCCAGTGACTGCTTCGGGGCCGGGAGACGGTCAAACGAGTCTTCCTCAAAATGTGCGCTGCACAACACCGATGTTGAAGTGGGCGTCCATTTATCTCGAGTCCGTTGTACTTGCTTTGTCCATTTTTCGTGAAGAACTGCGTCTTTGGGGAACCGAAAAAGGCTCACGCCATTCTCTCTTCGATTAGAACAAAATCCGACTACGCAACGAGACGGCATTGTAGAAATTCAGGAGGCAATAAAACACACAGCAACAGCAAGCCAGCAGATGCAAAGCAGGGACGCTATCTTTCTGTCTTCTGCTAAAGTCGTATCCGATTCGGTTGCTGGGAGCGCGCCACTGGCCAGGTTTTGCGCGGGTAATTTAAAAATCAAGAAATACTCAATTAATATGTTTTAATTCGATGAGCCGCTCATTTTGTCGTGTATATTATATTGTTGAAAAAAACATATTAAAAACTGTCCTGAGCTGTCCCATACGCTTTAAGATCGTACATGTACTTGCGCACCATGAACGAGCCTGACACAGATGCTGCAGATACGCTTTGGGCCAGAGGTGGCAGTCACAAGTAAAAAAGTAACAAACTGCACAAAGATCCTTTAAGAGCAATATCTAATCTTTAACATGAAGTAACTTTTTTAAAATTGTAAAATACAACTTGACCCCAGTCTCCACAAATATATGTATTAAAATTAAATTGCTAAATTTTGACGTGTACGTATCTGCTGCGTTGCAACTGTACAGTACAGGCTTTTCAAGTAAGGGCAGTCATTAATCGCACATTAAAAAAATTTGTAGAGTTAAAGAAACTTTAAATTAACTCAATATTAACCCACTCATTTTGACATCCCAAATTTTTTACATATTGAAACCTATTATTTACTGTTTAACCATTTTACTACAATACCTCTCATGCCATATTGTTCACATTTCTGCAGGAGTGATTAGTCATCAATGGTATCAAATGCTTTTGGTCACTCATTATTACTCCAAATCCAAACAAAAATCGTTACTGAAAGGTAAAAATTTAAGTCAGTAATAATTCCATCAAACTAACAGAATGATAACAGAAAACTACAGCGCAAGCAAAAAGGCACTGTTAACACAATGGAAGGGAAAATGTAAAAACTTGATAGCTTTACATTGATTGGGGAGTGAAGTAAGTAAATACAGCACAACAAAAAGTATTAAACACAAAGCAGATCAAAACCAGGAGCGAGTTTAGAGGCAAAAAAAAAGCAAACGGCAGTAATCTCCACTGCTAACCACACTACGTAAAAGGAACAACTAAAAACTGAAAGGAAAGCAAAACCAACCTCCGAGTAGATAATTACAGCACTATCCTCACTTTAAATGGGTAGTAATGGAGTCAGTCCAAAATATAACTATTGTTTTTTGGGACTTTTTTTTTATGGTTAAACATGCCCAGAGTCAAAGTAACCCAGCCATATTATTGTAATTCTTAAGAAACTAATGTAACAGGCGGGCGAGTTTGGATCAGAACTTTGTTACGTGTTGTCACAGAGTGTATGCTAATGCAGTAATCTTATGAAGTTCAAAGCAAATGTCCTTCTGTGATAATAAATAAAAGTCCATCCTGATCCTGATCTTTCCGATGGGTTTGATAGATTCCCCAGTCCCCATGTCAACTCATTCTATGAATCATTTAAATATTGCTTTTCACATGGTGGGTCTATTTTGGTTCAGTCTAACTGTTACTTTCTGCTCTGCGTGGGCACACTTAAAATCACACAGAATTGTCCATCTTCCTTAGCTGTCCAAAAAGGAAGGGCGGGGCCTTTATTATAGACTTTCCAAGTTGTATTTAAAGTCTTCAAGGGCAGCTGATCCCAAAAAAATAGCTCAAACATTGAGATTATAGGGCATGCGGACACTTTTTGGTCTTGTAACTCGTGACTTAGTGCTCTATAGTTACTCAACAGCTGAAATACCAGGTTCAAGACCTGATGTAGAACATTGATGGGGCACATATCCTGCATGCGTGTGTGATATTTTTGTTTTCGCTTCAAAATCAGATGACGATTGTAAAAGATGGATCTGTACATGTACATCCTTTTACATTAATGTACATTAAGACAGAGTGTAGAATTTAGTGTCTTCTAGTGGTGAACTAATAGAATGAAACAACCCAAGTGCACTATTCTAATAAACTCATTTATTCTGCCAAGCAGGGGATTACTGGATCTGAGCCCATAATGTTTTGATATACAATTACTACCAACTGATTTTATAGCAGAACAAATTAGAAAATGTTACTAATAGTTGGCGAAGAGGGAATACGCATAAAAAAAATGTTGTGTTTTACAATCATCCATAGTAGCAAATGATAACTTAATATATTGTTTTCTTCTTTCTTGGTCTCCCTGAATCACCCAGTCTCTATCACAGAGGTGGAGTGCGTATGTGAGGGCTGCCATTCTGAGACATTGTGGCAGATGGTTGGTGCAGTTCCTGAAGGGCGGTGTTTGACGGTGGTCTTCAAAGGTCCTCGAAAGAATCTGGATCTTCTCTGCCAGAACCATGAGGATGCTTTTCATTGGACCCGTGGCATCCGGACACTGCAGGAAAGAATTGTCAACATGACCCAGAAGGAGAAACTTGATCAATATCCTTAGATGAATGTGAAATATTCAGGTCAGGTTTATATAGTATGCCACATGCAAAGAACCAAAATTAGCATTCTGTGTAATTATCTGTTATGTAAAATCAAACCGCCCCAAATAGTGAGAAATTATATATACAGCCACATTTGTTGTTTGTTGATGATTTTATGTTTGCCATGAGAAGAGCTAATTATAATTCACGCAATTCTTTTATTCATTAGTTTATTTGCTGTGACGTAATCTTTGTGAGCAACGTCTTTCTTCAGCCTCAGAAGTCCATTCAAAATGGCGCGTGCGAGAGACGATAATTTGTTTCCTTCAGCAATAAATTCAGTTTTAAATGACCAGATATGCATACCCTTACCAAAAAGTAGTATACTTTAAGTACATAATATAGAGTATACTTAAGTATACCTAAGTTTATTTTTCAAGTGTACTTATTCTTGCACTAAAAGTAAACTCCTTGGGTACTAAATTGGAACATTTTAGTACACTTAAAAGTATTATCTTATAAAGTATATTAAGTATATTTAAACATGCTTTCAAGTATGCTTTATAGTATATTTAAGTATTTAAGTACTGTATATTAAATATACAGAACTTGAAAGTATACTTTGTAGTATACTTATGTCCACAGTTTAGTTTACAGCAAAAAGTCCAGTGATGAATTGACAGGGATCGAATTGGAAAACTTCAGTACCAAAGGTAACAACCTTAACCTCTAGGCCATCCAGCCATGTGGTGTTCGGCTTTAAGAATAAATTTAACCTCTAATTTTGGTCAGTTACTTTGGTCAGTTACTTCGACAACAAGTGCCTTCTACAGTATGTAAACTTTTAGTATATGTTTCAGTAAGTACAAGAAAAGTAAACTGGAAGTATACTCTCCTAATTTTGAGTATACTTCAAAAAGTACAAGTACATTCTAAGTATTATGTAAACTTTTAGTATATGTTTCAGTATATTTACAAGTAAACTTCACATTTACTTTGTGGAGTATACTTGCAATAAGTACAAGAAAAGTAATCTGGAAGTATACCGTATTTTCACGACTATAAGGCGCACCGCACCGTATTATAAGGCGCAGTGTCAGTTACGGGTGGTATTTCTGACTTTAACACACACATAAGGCGCACCGCACTATTGGGCGGTAAAATATACGCTAGCTCAAAACATATTGTAGCATGCTAATATGCTAAACATACATGCTAGCGCTAGTGTAAGTTTTTAAAAAGGCAGCAAGTGGAACAAAACTGAGTTTGGTTGTACTTTATTGAAGTATTTACAGTAACAATGTAAACAGTGAGTTCAGTTGTATTTTAAGTATATAGCAATGTACTCACGTTGCTTTTGATCAATCCACAAACCCTTCAAAGTCCTCATCTTCCATATCCGAAACGAACAACTGGGCAAGTTCTCCATCAAACACAGCAGGCTCTGTCTCATTGTCAGAGTCAGTCTCGTTGTCGTGCGGCTCCTCGGAAATGCCAGCTTTTGCGAAAGCTCGGACAATAGTGCAAGCAGACACGTTTGCCCAAGTATTCACAATCCATTGACAAATTGTGGCGTAACTAGCACGACGCTGACTCCAAGTCTTGGTGAAGCTGTGTTCGCCATCGGTCATCCAGCGCTCCCACGCCGCTCGCAACTTTACCTTGGCTTTGACGATGACTCCGGCTGGAAATGTTTCTTTAGGCAGCGTCTTCCTCTTGAAAATTACTGTCGGTGGCAGTTTTTGTCCATTAGCATGGCAACCAAGTACAACAGTAAACGCAGACTTCTCATGCTCCGTTGTGCGTATCGCTACCGTGCTGGTCCCCATCTTCTCAACAGTGTGGTTCACCGGGATGTTGAAAGTCAGCGGCACCTCGTCCATGTTGGTGATGTGGTTGGGCTGGATGTGCTTGTCGGCAATCTTCTTGCTGCAGTAGGCACGGAAGATAGCCAGCTTTTCCGTGTAATCAGCCAGAAGATGCAGCGCCACGGTGGTTCTTGCCCGGATGGATAGATGTGGCCATTTCATAAAACAAAAACACCAAGACGGACCTCCTTGAAAATGCTGAATCTTCATTTCTTCTGCAAGCTTTTGTGCTCTCAGTCGAATGGTGACTGTTGAGACGCTTCTCCCAGCTGTTCTTTGGTCTTTAATCCATTGCTCGAGTTGGTCTTCCAACACGGGCCACCTCGCCTTGTTTCTGAGGAAACTCAGCTTCTTCTTGACTTAGCAAAGGTCGTTTCCCATGGATTCGTTGATGTTGAATTCTCTTGCAGCTGCTCGATTTCCATGTTCTTCCTCATAACGGGTCGTTTGCAGCTTGAACTGTGCTTCATAAACATCTCTTCGTAAGTGTCATTTCACCAAGACTGGGAGGCAGCGCTTGCTAGTTACGCCACAATTTGTCAATGGATTGTGAATACTTGGGCAAACGTGTCTGCTTGCACTATTGTTCGAGCTTTCGCAAAAGCTGGCATTTCCGAGGAGCCGCACGACAACGAGACTGACTCTGACAATGAGACAGAGCCTGCTGTGTTTGATGGAGAACTTGCCCAGTTGTTCGTTTCGGATACGGAAGATGAGGACTTTGAAGGGTTTGCGGATTGATCAAAAGCAACGTGAGTACATTGCTATATACTTAAAATACAACTGAACTCACTGTTTACATTGTTACTGTAAATACTTCAATAAAGTACAACCAAACTCAGTTTTGTTCCACTTGCTACCTTTTTAAAAACATACATTGGCGCTAGCATGTATGTTTAGCATAATAACATGCTACAATATGTTTTGAGCTAGCGTATGTTTTACTGTGGCTGCGCCCAATAGTGCGGTGCGCCTTATGTGTGTGTTAAAGTCAGAAATATCATCCGTAACTGAGACTGTGCCTTATAATACATTGTTACTGTAAATACTTCAATAAAGTACAACTAAACTCAGTTTTGCTCCACTTGCTGCCTTTTTAAAAACTAGCTATTCAATCGCGCTCATTTACAATACTATAGTTCCGTCCTCCCAAATCAGAAACAAAATAGATCCCGACAAATACATATATCAATGTAAAAATAAATACTCTTACATATATATATATAAGCAATGTGTCGACGGAAAATCCTCTAAATATTCTATCGCTTTCAAAGTTAATTTAATAAATGTCATAAATTCCTGTTATGGTCCACGATGTTGATGGCCGTTTTTTGTGTGTTTTTTTGTGGGCTGTGTGAGTGCTCCTCCCTGATTGGTGGCTCGTGACCCCGACTCTGTCCACCAATCAGGGCAAGGGATTGGGATTGATTGCCATACTTCATGATATGTGTGCAGCATTCGATAATTTAACTTTGAAATTAATTAACAATGATTGACAGGATAAGGATTAAGACAGAACAAAGGAAGAACATTTCTACTTCTATTTATTAGTGAATTTGTCATCTTCCCGTTGACTCTTTCTCACAATGCCTGTCTTCAGTCAGGTCCGCCTTTCATGTATATAAAGCAATGTGTCGACGGCACACAGCCAGTCATATTTTGGACCTTGGTCCACACATAAGACGCACCTCACTATTAGGCGCATTGCCCATTTTTGAGAAAATGTTAGACTTTAAAGTGTGCCTTATAGTCGTGAAAATACGGTACTCTCCTAATTTTAAAGATACTTCAAGTATACTTAAATACGCTTCTTTTTGATAAGGGGATAAGGGTAGTCATTAACCCCCCACCCCCTGCAAACGACGACACTGGAAACATTTATTTCAAAAGAAGAGGTGTGTCAAGATTAGAGGTGGTAAATCCAGGTCTAGAAAATAAAAACCCTGTCACAGTTTGGCTTTAGCCCCAGGTGCTAGCTAGCTAGCTCCCATGGTGCTTGTTTACCTTTTAGGGAGCTAGCTAGCATCAAGCGCTAAAGCCAAACTGTGGTAGTGTTTTTACTTTCTGGACCTGGATTTGCCACCTCTGGATCATGGACTTGGATTGGATATGAATGGACTAATGGACTAATGACCAATGACGCTTACTCAATGTCGCGAGAAGTGGAGCCACCAGCGGCCCTCTTACGTTTCCACACACTAAGGCCGCCTAATGTGAATACATGTGAAAATGCCACTGATAAGTCTGGGAGAAGTGCTACATGCACATTTCAAGAGAAGAATGCGCAGAACGTGGGCTATATTTGTTCGCCAACTATGGCAACTCAGTGTTGCCAACTCCCCAGGAAAGAAAGTAGCTATAGGAGGATCCTTTGTTGATGATACACGAAAGAGGTTTACAGAGAAGCTTAATGTATGTATTGGCGACAAAACTGAAACTATTGAAAGCCCATATGAGACGTGGGATGATGACAAAATTTGGTCCGACTCACCTGTTACCTGGCCACACATCTGCTTTGGGGACATTTACTCTTATTTATTACAAAGCCCTGTGCAATGCTGGGTAATTATTCTTCAGTGAAGCGTGCAGAAGGAAAGGAGGCGCAGGAGGTCTATCGCATTACAGTTACGTTTGTGCAAGTAGGGCCACAATGCAATACTATCAAGAGGAAAATGAGGGCCACCAGACCCAAAAATAAAGAGCTGGCGGCAAGCATCAAAAAAGCCTGGGCTTCCAGGACCCGCAGGCAATGCCACGGCGCATCGAGGCAGTGGTTAAGGCAAAGGGAATCCAACCAACTATTGAAGATTGACATATCGTTTTGAAAATACCGTCCATCCATCCATCCATCCATCCATCCATCCATCCATCCATCCATCTTTTTTACCCCCATGCAGAACACTGGGAAGTATGCATGGGGATTTCTTCACATTATTAAAAAAAATTGACTGTTTTTGTGGGTTTTATGAGCTGGAAGCCCAAATAATGTAAAAATAAACAAATAAATACTTGAAGTTACTTAAATTGTGGGCCGTAAAACTATAATCTATGAAAGTTTGACTTTTTGAATGGAATTACAGAAATTGAGGATATTCTAATTTTTGGACGAGAACCTGTATACAGTCACAAGTGTTTACCAGTAATAAAGTGAGCCTCACAAACCCGTCAACATCAGCCGGAATCCAGGCTTTGAGCGTCAAGTTACATACCTTCGTGGCTCGCAGCCATTTCTTTCCTTTTTCGTGGCCCCTTTCGGTGGGAAGGCGATAAAAACTTTTTATCTGGCCCCCGACGGGCCGTACAATTGATGGCACAACAAGAATGAACCATCTGCCTCTCTTAATCCTCCTCCAAATGTGCAAAACCATCAAACTACATGTAAAACACACTGTTTCTTGCCACTCAGCTCCCGATTCTTCCTGTGATGCAACGCGCGAAACAAACAATGATGTCACACAGGATCCTCCTATTGGATGTCATAAAAAATCGCTTTAAGTCGCTAGATGACGTCATCGCCTAATTTGCAATTTGCATGTAATTGTAATGGACACTGTAGGAGAGAGGAATAAAGTTGTGGGAGAGGCACAAAGTGAGTGTAAAAACACCCTAAATATGTTTAGAACAACAGATGACTCTTCTGTTGGTTTTTAGGTTTGTTTGTGTTTTTGCCTTATTTAAGTCAATCTTGTCCTGTATTGTTAAATGCTAGCATATCACATTTAATCAAAAGACTGCTATGTGGAGTCTCCAGAACACCAAAATAAGTCACTAGATTTGTCGCTTGTGGCTTTTGACAAAAAAAAGTCACCAAGAGGCTTTGGAAAGCCGCCAAACTTAGTGAGAAATTCACCAAATTGGCATAACTGGGGCAACTAGGTCAAAATACGTAGGAAATGCCCAGAAGACGTAACTCCCGCTCTCTGCTGATTGGTTCTGATTGGTAGGTTTGCCTCGCCTCAGAAATACGCTTGATGGTAACTGTGTCCAAACTATCCAAACTGAGCCCAGTTTTGATAATCATACATATCTTGTATTATAACTAGATTGTGGTCAGAACAATGTGGCTGGTTGATGTACTTACATATCTTTAAGTGTCTATGTTTAGATTCAACATCCTGTGAAAAGTAATAATTTTACATGTGTGCAAACTTCCTTGATCATACATGTCACCTGGATTCATGCTTACCTGAGTCGTGCTGATAGGAATCATGATGATAAGATGAGCTACGACGAAGTGCAGACGTTGCTACAAATGATCAATATCGTCATGAGTGACCAATATGCTCGTGAACTTTTTCAGGTGTGTAACCTGCCACATCAGAGCATTGTTAACACAGATTTTTTAACAGTTGTATATCTATCTCATTCTTAAATGATTCTTGAACAGAAGTGTGATCACTCAGCCGACGGCCGATTGGACCATGGAGAAATCGAAGTTTTCTGCAAGGAGTTGTTACGGAGACCTGAGCTGGATGCCGTCTTTATGCTGTATTCTTCCAATGGATGTGTCCTCTCACCAGCAGATCTGAGGGATTTCCTGAATGATCAGGGGGAGGATTCTTCATTCACACATGCCCAAAGCCTCATAATCACCTACGAACTTAATGAATGGGGTATGCTAAACATACAAATCCACTCATACGGTATGCGTACATTAACACTCGGGTCAGCTTGACCCATTAGCCATTATCCCAAAATTACTCTGGTCAACAGTGTGCCGATGAACATATTTTGGACGCAGATTTTTAAAAATGTCGGGACTTTTTTTCTAGCGCATCAAGATTTTGAGATATTTTCATTGTTTGTTAAGTTTGACCTATAAAAGCTTACACAATATGGATTTCACCATGCATTGTAATTTACAGCTATGAAACAAAACTTTCCACCTGTTTGCTGAACAGATACTGACAAGGTGTAGCAGAAGAAGTTATGTTTTCTTTAATTTGTGATATAGCCTGTATTGGCTGAGGACAAATATGGTACGCTTTAGATTACGTTTTAAGCAGTTTTTGTTGTTTTTGGTAGTGTTTTACTGGAAGTGTGCAGACACACACAGTTGCATTTTGGAATAGACTTGGACTAAATAGACTTAGTACACTTTTACTTTGAAGTTCGCCCACGTTGTGGCGTGATGGCTACCTTGACTTCCTTTTTAGACGTTTCTATAATGGTAGTTGATTGACATTGTAGGTGCGACCAACATCAACACAACGCTATCCTGAACTCACGTTCAATCGCTAATTTAGGACACTAAACCGCTAATTAATTACGCAGCCATTGTATGATACGGCAGAAGTCTCCGACGTAAGTGGCTAGCGGCTACCTGTTAACATAACCAACGAGTGTCTGCCGGCTGGTAAGACGATGAAATTATGATTTGATGGGTGTGTGTATTGTGAGATATTAACATGATCAGTGTCTTTAGATAAATTAATATCATGAATAACACATAATAATATTTAATTGAAGGCCATTTGAGCAAATGTGTTATTTCAGATGTGTATCATACTGGTAGCCCATTGCATTAAGTAGTACCCGAGAAGTAGCTTGCGGTTTCAAAAAGGTTGATGACCCCTGCTCAACATGAATCAATTTGACCCACAGCATAACAGGAAGTGAAAAAAAAAGAAAAAAATGAAAAAAAGAACAACTCTCAAAACAACTAACTATACTTCCCCAGTGCAGGCAAACAAGTTTCCAGGTGAACTACAAAAATAACTAAAATACAACTGATGGATTCACATTGAATTAAGGAATCCACAAGGAAGTTAATTCTCTGTTGTCATGTTTTTGTCTTTTGCTCAACACAGCTCAGAGGAACCATTTGATGACACCCAATGGTTTCACCATGTACATGCTGTCCAAGGAGAATTCTGTGTTCGACCCGGAACATGCTCAGGTTTATCAAAACATGGATCAACCGCTAGCGCACTACTTAATTTCCTCTTCCCATAATACTTACTTGTCTAAGGATCAGCTGACTGGAGAGAGTGGCGTGGAGCCATATATCCGGTAAGAATGAAAAGGAATCCATAGAGTTTTTAGTGTATTTACAACACTGCCATGAAATAATATTTCAGATTTTCTTCACATACCCGATATTCATCACACTCAAATGTTTCAAATCATCAAAGACAATTCAAGTAAAACAAAATGTAGTGTGAAAAAGTCATTGTTAAATTGTGAGTAAACTGGGATTAGCCACAGATTTTGGAAAGCTCATTTCATTTTCACTGATTACTACCAGATTTATTGACCTAAAACAGAGGTGTGCAAACTTTTTGTAAAGAGATTTGGTGAGGTGAAAATGTGGGTGGACGACCATTTAGTTTAGCCTGAAATTATTTTTTACATGGAACACCAATTACATTTAAACACATTTTAGTGAAGCAGTATGCCATTCATATTTGACTTTTTCATTTAAATTTCAAGATTCTTAAGCATGTCTTTCGTTTCATTTGAAACAGGACATATAACTGGTAATTAAATGTTCATTGAAATTTTTGATTTAAAAACAGGGAAATACGTAAAATTATTGACCAGTGCAAATTACCTTTCAAACATAAAATATCACCACTAGCAACTAAATGTTCTCTAATTTTTTTAATTTAGTAACAGGGAAATATGTTTTAAATTTAAAAAAAACAACAACTAGAGAATGCAATATCTGGAGGAATTGCGTGTGAAGACTGTAAGGCTGAATGAAAACTGTGGAATGATTTGGAATGATATTGAATATTGTTGAATGATATTGAATGTTATGGAATGGTATACAATGGAATAAGATGAACATGCTAATGTTGGAATGGTGTGTATTCATCCAGAAATCTAGAAGCAGTTGAAGGAAGAAAAATAGCACAAAAACAAAAAAATAAAGTAGCAGGAAACAAAAAATACAAGAAAGCAGCGAGGAAATGAGAAAGCAATGGCATAAGGAGAGAGGAATTGAGTAAGCAGTGGAGTAATGTGAAAGGAATCAAGTAAGCAATGGAGTAAGGAGTAAGGAATCGAGTAAGCAATGGAGTAAGGAGTGATGATTTCAAATCTTAGTGAGGGGTGGAACAAGAGTCAGATTTTCTGTTGAGTTACGCTTTAATAGGATAAAATAAACATAGATAATAAAATCAAATAAAAAATTAACGATCTTAACACAAGGTGATGGAAATTTTCTAGCCAGGCAAATGTGGGACTGGTAAGGTTAACCTGAGCACTTAAACACACATTAAAGAACAAATGTTCAGAGGTGGTGTGTGCGCGCGTGTGTGTGTGTGTTACATTTCGGGATTTCACGGAGTTGTGAGGTCCATGGGTAACCATTTCCTGGGCCCCACAAGTTTAGACCTTTTTTTGAAGGTCAAGACTTGGTTTTAGAGTTTAGGTTTGAATTGGGTTATTGTTGAGTTTAGGGTAAGGAATAGGGGTAGGCAATCATTTTTGATGGTTGGGGTTAGGGGAAGGGGCTAGGAAATGCATTATGCCAATGAGATGGCTCCACAAAGATTGTAAAACAAACTTGTGTGCACGCGGGTGCGTGCGTGTGTGTGTGTGGAAGCATGTGGAAGCGTGAATAGATAAATGTGTGTGTGAGCGTATGTTGTCAATGGGTATGAGTGTGAATACCTGACTTTTAATAAAACACAAATACAGTATTGCATTACTTAATAGCACACTTTACTTGGCTAAATAATAACTGGCTGCAACATTACTAATTCACATGAACAAGCACTATCTTGCACATGAAAGGCTATAAACACACACACAAGTTATACAACTCAAAAGTATGATGCACATAACGAAATTACATCACTGAACATTAATTGTGGCCGACTACGGCTGTGGACGTCACGTAATGGCAGCGCCCATCTTATCATGGTGGCATCTAACTACACAAAAACCGCTGCGCAACAAGTAATGGACCCAGAATGCATCGCACGCATCCCGAGAGGGGTAAATACAATGACGTCACTCTATTCTTAACAAGAAGATAGACAAATATAATAATGATGACTATTAATATATGGAACCTTTCTAACAATGTCCGTGATGATTACATTGACGTACGAAAACCCCAATGAAAACAGTTAATAGGTTATGACCATGTTTACTGTGTTGGCTTTAGAATGTTAAACATTCCGGGTCATGACCCATAGTATGATAATTAGGGTTTTTCTGTTTTGTTTTGTTTTACTATGAAACGCCTCACAGGCAATTAAAATGGTTCACTTTTCAATTAAATGTTAAATGTTTATCGGAATGTCTTTTGAACAAAAAGCATAGCCTGGGTCAAATTGACCAATTTTACCACTGAAAACTACACATTTGTAGTTTTTTGCCACGAAATGGGTTCTCAATTAAAATGGTCCATTTTAACACATTTTCAATTAGTTTTTTACGACAGCACAAACACTTGCACTGTAGCAGCAAAATGATGGATCAGATTTTCACCACTATAAACACAAAGTCAGCCTCACACTTTTTGCAGAACACTACACACAGTGACTTACGAAACACTGAACACACTTGTATACATTAGACACAGAAGTATATCATAATGTCACTTCTTTACAATTCCAAAGCACTGACTGACAAATCACCACACTCATGAGCCAGTTGATTAAACAAAGCACACACATTAGGTGTGCAAACACACAATTACTTTTGACAATTACTTTAGACTACAGTCTACTAGATTACTGTAGACAAACCAATCAGATTTGAGCGATACAAAAATGCAGCAGTTAAGTTCAACTGCTTTCATCGAAAATGGAAGAAGTCAGAGGAAGAAAAAGCAAGGGTGAGAGGGGGAATCGGTGGAGGACGAGCAGGAGGTCGAGGAGAAGAGGACCACAATTGTCAAATGAAATTCGTGCAACGCTAGTTGAAACGCTGAGGGAGGCTAGACTAAAAGTTCAGCCAAATCGTAGCAGATATACAGTGGTATCTGTCATAAGGACCTTCCAACAAGAAAATACGGTAACACTATACAATAACGTTTGTTAGTTAACCATTTAAAATACATTAGTTAAAGATGAAGTCATGAGAACTCATATTGAACTAATACATTGTAAATATGAAACGATTAGGAATAAATAATTTGCAAATTGTTAACTAATAATTTTGTAAATGCATTAACAAAAGATTAAGTTATGATGAGCTATTATCTGAACTCATGATGAACTAATAATTTGCAACTATTGGAGAATTATGAACTCATAACTTTATATTAAATAAGGATTAACTCATGATTAAGAAATATCCATTACTAATCATTAAAATGCATAAACAAAATGTTAACTCATATTGAAGTACAGTAATTTGCAACTATTGAAGAATTATGAACTAATAGTTTCCAAATATTAACTAATGATTAACTCATGATTCAGAAATATCAGTAAAGTAAAAGATGGGCAATTATGAATTCATGTTGAAAAATTTGTATCTGTGGTATTGATTATTGTAATACAAACCTTTTTGCAAATCCATTCCAACGTTCAATATTGGTGATTCCGCCAATATTTGTTGACTCTTATCATTTACAACTTATATTTTAATGTGAACAAATTCTCTGCAAATGCCTTACTACCTTTTGTTATCATGAACAAACTATATTTTAATATCAACAATTCATTTACTCATCTTTTTTCAACCCTTATTCTAAAGAGGTAAAACATTATCGTGTTCAAATGCTTACCATGTTATCTGCTAACATTTGTTATCATGAACAAACTATATTTTCCCATCAACAATTCATTTTACTCATCTTTTTTCAACCCCTATTCTAAAGTGGCAACACATTATTATGTTCAAATGCTTACCATGTTATCTGCTACTATTTGTATATCATGAACAAGTATCTTTTAATGTCAACAACACATAGTATGGATGTATGGACCGGTTTGGTTTCTTAGGTTCATTTCTAGGAATAATTAATTTAATTAGAACCAATAAATCAACACGCACACACACACACACACACACACACACTCACAATAAGCAACTGGAATCACTGATGTGTTAAATGGAAATAATATTTATTTACACACACACACAAAATTAATCGAAAATATTTACAATCCCTGCCCAACTTACCTGTGCACAACAACCTGGGGCCTAAAATAATGACAAAATAAGTGTTCCTCCAAATGGGCATGGTCATTGTTCTCAGTGTTGTGGTATCAACATCAAAGTTGTTTGTCAAAGTGGTTAGTCGAAGTGCACTCTTGTTCAGTCAAATCTACTGCAGTTCACAGGCCTAATATGATGGTGAGGTAGGATCTTGAAAGTCCAGCAACTTGGAAAATGAGGCAGGCACAAGTTCAGATCAAGGGTTGCTCACTATCTCCCTAGTCTCAACTCAAAATCCAGTTCCGACCTTTGTCAATAGTCAACAAGCTAGCCTATATGCATTAAAACAAGACTATTAATTGTACTGATCAAACATTGATTATCATATAGGCCAAATATTCAATATCTAAGCACTATTGTAACACTAATGTGAATCATGACATATAATATAGGGCAGTAATTTTATTTTTTTTAAATTTTCTAACCCTTTATTAAAACAAACAGGAATTATGATTTTAAAAAATGAACTATTTCTTAAAACATGAAATGAAAAAGTATTTTCATTTCAACCAACACATCAATTTTGGTAACTGAAATAATGAACTAACAATACTCTGAAAAATCAATTAATACAGTACTCCTTTTAACAGAAACAGCTTGATATTTTTTTCATTCTATTCCAAAAGTATTTCAAATAAAATGTACACAAAACATTTCATCGAAAACATAAAATTACTGAATTTAGCATCCCAAGTTACACGTTTAACATAGTTGCACTACACTAGCCATTTATCTTGTACTTAGTTACAGTTGACTTACCAAGACGCTTGCCAAAAGATAGCTCCCGGCTCACAGAATTCCAGCTCCCCTCTCCTTTCTAGACATCACGGTAAGAAAAGTAGGTATCAACATACTGTATGAACTGTATTGCAATAAGTTTTCATTTTCACATTTCATAGTGACCATGCTAATGCTAGCGGTTAGCTTTGATTAGCGCATGGGGCTAACTCACCAGCTTTCGCTTCCTGACTCTGATAGAGGTAGGACGCATTTTATTGCCCCGCGAGTTCACTCCCGAAGCACCAGCTGAAAATAACTCCATTGTTTTTTCAACATGACTAGTGGGAAAAGACAAAACTGACAACATGAAGGACTTAAAGTCTTCTATTCAAATATTGGAGGGCGCCATATTTGAAATGAATAAGCAGGTGCTGGAATTGATCCAAAAACAAAAACAAATCCAAGACCTGAAGGAAATCCAACAGATGCGGATTGAGAATCAACAGATGCGGATTGAGAATCGAGAACTTGTGAAAGAGATGAAAGACAAAGATTGGCGCATTGCAGACTTGGAGAAGCTGACAGAGAGCTTGATCAAAATGCATGCAACTAACGATTTCATTATCACAGGGATTAAAGTTAGGCCGCGCACGTATGCACAAGCTGCGGCCCGAAGAAGTGCGGAGGATCCTGATCTGAATCCTGATTATGAAACAGCTGAGCAACAGGTGATTGCCAAACTGCAAGAATTGGGAATAACAGTGGAATAGAAGCACATTCAAGAATGCTACCCACTTCCATCTGGAGGGAGAAAACCATCAATGGTCCTCATGAAGCTCACCGACAGAAAGAGCAAAATTGCTCTCCTCAAACAGGGCCCAAAGTTGAGAGGTCAAGACGTCTATCTGAATGAAAAATTGACCAAAAAGAATGCTGAAATAGCAAGAAAGGCACGTCAAGTGAAGAAAGGTGGAAAAATTGTGGCGACCTGGACCGCAAACTGCAAGATCCTCATCAAAACACAAGATATGAAAACCAAGGTGATCAAAAGCGCGGAAGAGCTGGTGGCTTATGAAAATTAAATATGGCCCAATCAACTGACTCTATACTCTCATCACATCCAAATCTAGATGACCAATTTGAGGATTGTTCTTTCGATGATCCAAATGGAATATTTGATCCTGATAAAAACTTCTACAACAACAAATTGGACAAATGCAAATACTACACTGAAGACCAATATAACAAATCATTCAAATTGGCCGGTAAACTCTCTTTAATCCATTTCAACAGCAGGAGTCTCTACACAAACTTTGATCACATCAAGGATTATTTACAAAAGTTTGACAAGAAATTCAACATTATAGCTGTTTCTGAAACTTGGATGAAAGATAAATTGTGACATTTGTTTTAGCTCATGCAACAAGCTACTAATGCTAACATGTAATGGTAGTGCACACGAGCCGTGAAGCACTTTGACTATTGCCATAGATCCTCCAATATTAGCAAACCTATTCAATATTCAGTTTAGCTTTCACAAGCACTTTGTCTGACGGGAGAAATTGGTAAATTTGATGTGAGGATTAGTTATGTACTCTACAAACGATGGATAACTCAAATGAGCAGGGACGCTGAAGTTGGCTATACCGTTGCTCTCCTGTCTATTAGCCTATAATATCAAACTTAAC
This sequence comes from Leptonotus elevatus, assembly GCF_054856555.1. Lineage (NCBI taxonomy): Eukaryota > Metazoa > Chordata > Actinopteri > Syngnathiformes > Syngnathidae > Leptonotus > Leptonotus elevatus. Next base: position 16,297,350 of record NC_141258.1, read on the forward strand.
ATGCAATTGCATTTTCTGGCCTGAAGATGACATTGTTTTCCCAGTTTTGTATTGGTGAAGACGCTGGTTTCCTCGTTGCCTACTGATTTTAACCTGCTCTGATTTCCACAAAATCAAAATAGCATGGAGTTTCTCTCCTGTTTCACACTCAACACTACTCCAGTTTTAAAATAAATTGAACTTTTATCTATAGATTTGTGTGTTCTTCTTTGTTTGTTATTGGCATGCTAAACTGTGGGTACAGTTTAGTAAACTGTGGGTACTGATTACTTAACTGTGGGTACAGATTGCTTAACTGTGGGTACAGATTGCTAAACTGTAGGTACAGTTTGCTAAACTGTGGGAACAGATTACTAAACTGGCGTGTCGCTGAAGGCAGGCGCAATGTTGACGAGAAGAGTGGGGGTTAAGCCATGGGAGGGGTCAGTTTTGAATTGGTTGTTTACAAACACAAACGGTTGTGTGTACAAACACAAACGGTTGTGTGTACAAACACAAACGGACAAAACTAAAGACCCCACCTTTAAAGACTTGTTCACATTTAGAGGACATTTACAAATAAAATATTACTTGAAACATTTTGTACGTGTGTGGTCACTTTATCAGGTGGAAAATGGTATATGTGTTGTTGACATGAAAAGATACTTGTTCATGATAAACAAATAGTAGTAGATAACATGGTAAGCATTTGAACATGATAATATGTTGCCACTTAAGAATACGGATTGAAAAAAGATGAGTTAATAAATTGTTGATATAAAAATATAGTTTGTTCATGATAACAAAAATCATGCATTCATCTTTAACTAATGTATTACAAATGGTTGACTAACAAATGTTATTATAATGTGTTACCGAAAATACGTTTTTTTTTTTAAATGCCAATGAGGATATTGCCTACGATGTTGATGAAATTCTCTTGTAAGATACAACTGGGCGAATAAAGGTGTAATATTTCTTTTTTTTACAGTAAATTTAACCTGTACAGGTAGTACACTTTTTTGTATTATTATTATTATTATTTGTCTATTTTCTGGCCTTACAGTGTTGGACGTGCTTTATTGTGATTGTCTACGTTGACTGATTTAGTTTAAATGAAGAGGTATAAATCCTATTTTCAATAGTAATAATAAAAATAATAACACATTAACATTTTATACAGCGCTTTTTTGTACACACAGGTTGCATTATTCGTGCGCTCACACATTCACACTGTGGTGGCGGTAAGCTACTTAACTAGCCACAGCTGCCCTGGGGAAGGCTGACGGAAGCGTGGCTGCCAATGTGCGCCTACGGCCCCTCCGACCACCACCACACATTGGCACCTTAGCACTGGAGGAAATTTGTGTAAAGTGCCTTGCCCAAGGACACAACGACACATGACTTGGGGAGAGCGGAAATTGAACAGCTGACCTTCTGGTTACTAAACGACCGTCTCCACACCCTGAGCCACGGCCGCCACATAGTGTGTATTGTGTAGCATTGATATTGTCTTTGATCAATTTTCCATTCGCATACAGTAACTGCTAAAAGTTTGAAACAGCAGTGTGTAAGTCAAACCTTAAGAAACGTTTGTATTTCATATAGTAACATGAACATGGTTTATATACATGTTATAGTTTTTACAAGAGTGATTCGTTTTGCAAAAGCTCTGCATCTCATGTGCATGGTTACGCTAATTGTGTGTAGTGTTTTCTAAGTTTACAACTTATCATTTTTACCTCTTAACGCAACAAGATGGTTTAATGACTACCCTCTTACATTGTTTGTAATGTAAAGGCTGAGTGTTTTGAACAGCTGTATTGGATATCATTCAGCATTGTTCTTGCCTTTCTACCTTGCTACTTTCAGAATTATCTCCGTGGCGTTACATTTTGTGCTGCAGCCCTGTGCTTATTTATGTAAGATATCTATCTATATCCCATGCATTTGTGGTCTAATTAGCAGATTTTTGCTAAACTGCAAGATAAAATCTAAAGGCACATTTGATCAATTGCCCTATAAGTAATGTAATCTGTTTTCTTTTAGCGCCCTGAATCATGGTTGTCGCTGTGTGGAGTTGGACTGTTGGGATGGAGATAACGGACAGCCAGTCATCTACCACGGATACACACTCACTTCCAAAGTGCCTTTTGTCGAAGTTATAGAGACAATCAATCAGTATGCATTTAAGGTAGGGTAAAACCCATTACCAGTCAGAATGAACAATGGTCGTGATAACCTGTTGCTTTCCCAGGTGAAAATCTTTACAGTACAGTATATCCTCTGCTGCGCCTTAAAAAAGTGGAGCTTGTTGTATAAATAAAGTGATAGAGAGCCTTGTATTATCCCCTTGATAATACAAGGCTCCTTGAACTTTGTCTTTTTGCCACATTTCAGGCCTCAATTTTTTTTGGAGGGGGAGAATCAACAAGTGATACACAATTGTGAAGTGGATTGAAATTTACGTGATATTTAAAAAATGTCTTCTTCTTTTTCTTCAAATAAAAGAGCTGAAAAGTATGGCATGCCCTCTCCAGAGTTAAAACTTTGTAGAACGACCTTTTGCTGCAATTAAAGTCAAGACTGAAATGTTTCCAATTCTTACTTGCAAAAAAGGTCCAGCTCAGGTAGATTAAACGGAGAGCGTATGTTAACAGCAGTTTACAGATCTTGCCACAGATTCTCAATGGGATTCAGGTCTAGACTTTAAATTGGCCATTCTAACACCTGGATATGTTAAGTTTTGAACCATTCCATTAAAGATTTTGCTCTATATTTACGATCATTGGGCCTAACGTGCGTACGCACCAATTGGTGCGCAAAACGTGCATAAGCATGAAATGGTTGATTTATCAATATATTCGTACAGTACTTGAATTTGTGTGTATTCTGCGAACAAATTTAGAACATCCTCAGACCATGTATGCGCACAAGTAATGACAGACCAGTTTCCCCAAAAACATTTAAACAACAACAACAAAAACATGTTCTACCCAATACACACAACATACTTGGAACTACAGTCATATATAAACACTAAGAATACTTTTAACAGTAATAACATCAATTGATAATTTGCCAATGAGTAGACTTGAGTAACCTAAAAAAACTTGAAAGGAACATTTGTCACGTTTAGCCTGGTCCCGCTCAAGTGCTTGTATGTGATTATGTACTGGATCTGAGTGTGTCTGTCGCCACTGTCTGTGTTGGTGGCTGTCACTCTAGAGCAGTGCAGCCGCACCAGTAATAATGATAGTAAGAAGAATGGATCAGATTTGTAGCGGTAAGCTACTTAACTCATTCAAACCCCAAACCGTATAAATACGTTCTTTAATACTTTGTCCTTCACTCCCCAAAATGTATTTATACGGTTTGTTTTAATGTTTTTTAAATTCTAGAGCATTCAGAAGGCTTTGATACAACGTCTGACCTGAAGAGGTCGCTTAAAGAAATGGTAGTTATTACAAAAAACGGCCAGCATGTGGCAAGCAGAGTATACGAGATCAGCCAGGGCCCTGTTGCAACAAGCTCTTTTTGACAGTGTTTTCAACGGGTTTGTGAATGATGATGAAACTTAGCTATATTTGAATGCTAATTGCTGCAAAATGGAAATTGATACAAATATACTTTTTTTTCCTAATGAAAGAAGAAACTCTAATCTTTCTTTTGGTAGGCTCCATGTTTTTATAGCAATAGAACACAATATTCTGTAGGCCTTGCAAAATCTGTCAAAATCCAGTTAAAAAAATGGGGTTGCTTCAGTAAAAATGGCCAGGACTGAATGAGTTAACAAATTTCCACAAATTTACAGTTGACAAATGACCGTCAATTGCTTGTGATTTGATCGGCATGCATTTCTTCAACTACAAATGCCGCTTTTCCGTGCTACATTTATCCCTTACTATCTATTTTAACAACTTGTGCAGGGTTTGTTTGATTGCCTCATAATAATTTTATTCAATGCATGTTCTGCGTACACACACAACCCTTTTCAAAATAGAACGACTGAGAAAGAACGTCTCTCACGAATGTTTTTTCAGTGTTTTGGCTGAGATCCGTAACACAGATTTAGACAATATTTGAACAATATTTGAAGGAATGGTCCTTTTGTGTATATCGAAAAAGTTTTAGATCTTTTGTTAGGCCTACAGCTCACGAAAAATAGGATCAAAAGCAAAAGTATTGGGAAAAGTGCAGTGAAAGCGTTCCAGTTCTGTCTATCAGACAGGGTTGGCTCCACACAGTAGGCAGTAGGCCCATCTGTGATGTGTGTCAGGTTAAATCCTTCCCGTAAGGACTGGCTTGAACACAATCAATAAAAACACATTTTTTAACTTAACTTATTTGCTTTTTAAAAAACATTTTAAACTGGCTTCCTCGATTTCCTCCATTTACTGAAGCGCAGTCTATTTTAGGGATGGAGTGCGCACTAATCCATTTCATCCTCAGATTCATGTGAAATTATAAAAACACATTTCGTTTATGGCCTCCAACTATCAAACGATGGCAAGCTTAAACTGATCTGTGTGTCCTTGTGGACATTGGTGGGAAGCATTGATTTTAATTCATGTCTTTGAGTTGCATTTTATACAATTGAAAAATAATGTTTTTCATGTTTCCTGTCCTCTTTTCTGATCTCTGATTGTCCACTATGCATAATCATCATTTAGGCATCGCCTTACCCTCTGATCCTTTCCTTGGAGAACCACTGCTCTGTGGAGCAGCAGGCAGTGATGGCTCGACACCTACAGACCATCCTTGGTGACAAACTGCTCACCAAGCCTATTCGTGGCCTCGATTCCAACACCCTGCCTTCACCGGAAGTATGTTACGTAACCAAAAAAGGCCATATTGAAAATCCAATGCTAGAGTTTAAATGAATGTGTTCACTGTAAAAATTGTATCAAGCGTGCGTTAAGTATGCATAAGAACACAACACCAAAAAATTTAAACAGGCAATCATTTCATTCAATCAATGCACAAATAATCCGCGATCTCAGTGGTCTGGAGAAGTTATGGCATGATTCATTCTTTCTTTGATTTGAAAAGCATTATGCGCATGTCGTTTAATGCAGGGGGGGAGGGGGGGGGGGGTTTCAGCAATATGTCAACTGAATTTCGTAGCGTTCACGCATAATGTGCGTACTCGATAATGTGACAATGCGTCACCCACACAGATAATGGTGCCCTATATGCATTGTATACCTACTCTGTGTTTAGGGCTGTGCGATTAATCGAAATTCAATTACAATGTAAATTGTTACATTCCACAATTACAAAATCAGCATAATCATTAAAAAAAGATTAATACAAATTTTTGAATTGTTTACATTTATTTATTTATTTTAAATAAATAATTTAATAAATTTTGTTTCATCTAAAAGGAACTTGCATAATTATAACGTTTCAAAGAATTGTATTTGGCTTGTACGCTTAAACATTTTCTTGTTTTGCAACCAAAAAATAAATGATCGTCTTACTGCACAGTGCACATGCTGCACTCAAACTTCAAGTTTTTGCCAACATAAATAAATAAATATATATCAGTGGTGAGCGGTGACCTTTTGGAGTGGGCATGCTGGAGTGACACATATGCAAGTGCCAGCAGAGCGGAACATTTCGGGGTATTTTTATTATTAATTTTAATATTAAATATGATTTAATTATTATTTAATACTGTGGTGACTACCGCCGCCTTAATGGGAACACACTCAACAAACATTAGTTCCGTGGTGGAATTATGTCAATGAGCACCACAATCCCACTGTGTAGGTATAAAATTAAAGCGGAAATATTCAGGATTGTCGCAGGTTGATGCACACACACTTTAATGTAACCAGCTCTGTGGTGAGTGAAATAACACAATCACATCCCCACAAATTTGCCAATACGTTGGAATTTACAGTATTTGGAACTGGCTCGTGCCCACAAAGTGGGCTCAAACATGGAGAGAAAATGACATCGCAGCGGAGGGAGCCAAAAGCGATTTCAACCAACAATCAACAGTTTGCTAACCTGTGGACAGCCAGCGAGACATTTATGTTTCTCGTACGTCCTGCCTTGAAATTCCTTTCCGTTTTTGTAATGACTACTTCAAGAGTAGGATGACCACTTGAAATTCTATTCTATTCTCAAAAGTTCTCCGGGAAAACGGCACTTATTGTGACTCAGCAATGAACTGAACCACTGACTGTTTACTGAAGAACAAGTCAAGTAAGCCAATTATGTGCATGCGCGTTGTCAGATAATCTGCTTTACTGCCAGTTTTTTTGCCATTCAAAAGACGCACGTACAGAAACAACCTCTCGGAACTAACACAACTTGATATTTCATTGCGCATTCGCGAACCAAGCTGTCGGCTTTTAAGCTCTCCGCGAGGAAAACAAGACAAAATTACACAGTAATTTAAGACCAAAACAGTAGAACTAAGGTATTGTATAATAGAGGACACATGATTTTATTGAAGGGCTTGGGCATGCACTGCATTAATAGCTTATTATGACCACTCGCCACTGATTATATATTATTGTAAATTCTGTTTGGTCCAAAAGGAACTTAAATAATTATAGTGTTTCTATTCTTTTAATTGGTCTTAATATTTTTAAATGTGTAAACATGTTCTTGTTCTGTAACAACAACAAAAGATCGTCCTACTGCACAGAGCACTTCAAGATTTTGCCAACATGAATGAATAAATAAATAAATAAAATGTATATATATATATATATATATATATATATATATATATATATATAAAATAAAAAAATAAATTATCATAAATGAAAGCAATCACATATGCTGATCACTCAATCAATCACTCCCCCCTGTTCAATTACTACATATGGGTACAATAATGGTTTGTTTTCAACCAGCTTTTGAGTTTGGAGACAAATGTTTTAAATTCACAGATAGTCTTTATATCAGTGGGCACAGAGTTCCAGAGTTAACTGCTCTGATATGAAAAAGCTGACTGACCAAATGAAGTCCTGCACTGTGGGGGGTGTAACATTCTGGGTCAATGTTCCTCATGTTATTCGACTGTTGCTGTTTGGTCTCTGGATAAATGTCCTAAGCGGTTCGGGAGCAAGGTTATGGAAACATTTAAAGAACAACTTAAGAAAACACAAATTATTAAATTATGTTTTCTAAGAATGTGACAGTGATGGAAACCTATTGGTTTTCTGTCCATCATTTTTATTGCTTGATTGTAAAGTTAGCCAATTCGCTGTATGGCAAAAGGAGCAGCCTGGGCCCATGTTGTCATGCAGTATATGTCATGCAATATGTGTGAAAATAATCCCATGCATGTATAGCAGGGCAGCCTGAGTAGGGATGTACAGTCGAATGAGTTTAACACAATTTAAGTTCCTTTGTATTGTTTTAGATATTTTTTTGATGTGCTTGTAAAAACAATAAAATAAATTAAGATCACATAAAATCAATCAAAATATTGTATTTTCAAAACGATATGTCAATCTTTAATACTTGTTTAGAAATAATTTTGCCTTAATAACTGCCTCAATGTGCTGTGGCGTTGAGGCAATCCTGCCTGTGGCATTGCCCGGGTGTTATGGAAGCCCAGATCTCCTTGATGGTTGCTATCAGCTCTTCTTTAAGTTTTTTGATCTAGTGTCCCTTATTTTCCTCTTGATACCCCATAAATTCTCAATGAAGTTGAGGTCCGGCAAGTTGGGTGGCCAGTCAAGCACTGTGATGGAATGGGCATCAAACCAGGTTTTGGTGCTTGTGGCAGTATGGGCAGGGGCCAGGTCCTGCTGGAAGATTAAATCTGCATCTCTATACATATCTTCAGCAGAGAGAATAATCTTCTTCTTCTTTTCCTTTTAGCTTTTCCCTTCAGGGGTCGCCACAGCAAATCAGTTGCCTCCATCTAACCCTGTCCTCTGCATCCTCTGCTCTCACACCAACTACCTTCATGTCCTCTTTAACTACATCCATAAACCTCCTCTTTGGTGTCCTCAAGACCTCCTGCCTGGCATTTGGAAATTCTGCATCCTTCTGCCAATATACTCACTATCTCTCCCCTGGACATGTCCAAACCATCTCAGTCTGGCCTCTCTGACTTTATCTCCAAAGTCGCTAACATGTGTTGTCCCTCTGATGTACTCATTCCTGATTCTATCCATCCTGGTCACTCCCAAAGAGAACCTTAGCATCTTCATCTCTGCCACCTCCATCTCTGCCTCCTGTCTTTTCCTCAGTGGCACTGTCTCCAGACCAAACAACATTGCTGGTCTCACCACAGTTTTATAAACCTTTCCTTTAATTTTAGCTGAAACTCTTCTATCACACATTACACCTGACACTTTTCTCCACCCGTTCCAGCCTGCCTGCATACGCTTCTTCACTTATTTTCCACACACTCCATTGCTCTGGACTGTTGACCCTAAATACTTATACTCCTCCACCTTCTTCATCTCTTCTTCCTGTAATCTCACTCTTCCATTTGGGTCCCTCCTATTCACACACAGATACTCCGTCTTGCTACGGCTAACCTTCATTTCCCTCCTTTCCAGGGCAAACCTCCACGCCTCTAGCTTCTCCTCCACCTGTTCCCTGCTCTCACTACAGATCACAATGTCATCAGCAAAGCATGGAGTCCATGGAGATTCCTGTCTAACCTCGTCTGTCATCCTGTACATTACCATAACGAACAGGAAGGGGCTCAGAGCTGATCCGTGATGTAGTCCCACCTCCACTTTGAACTCCTCCGTCACACCTACAGCACACCTCACCACTGTTTTACAGTCCTCATACATGTCCTGCACAACATACTTCTCTGCTACTCCAGACTTCCTCATACAAAACCACAGATCCTCTCTGGGCACCCTGTTGTAAGCTTTCTCCAGATCCACAAAGACACAATGCAGCTCTTTCTGACCTTCTCTGTACTTCTCTATCAACATCCTCAAAGCAAATACTGCATATGTGGTACTCTTTTTTTGGCATGAAACCATACTGCTGCTCACAAATGGTCACCTCTGCTCTCAGTTTAGCTTCAACTACTCTTTCCCATAGCTTCATCGTGTGGCTAATTAGCTTTATTCCTCTGTAGTTTCCACAACTCTGCACGTCTCCCTTGTTCTTAAAAATGCGCACCAGCACACTTCTCCTCCATTCCTCAGGCATCTTCTCACTATCTAAGATCCTGTTGAACAACCCAGTCATAAACTATACTGCTACCTCTCCTAGACACTTCCATACCTACACAGGTATATCATTGCCTTTCCACTCTTCATCCTCTTCAATGCCCTTCTCACTTCATCCTTACTAATCTTTGCTACTTCCTGGTACACAACAGTCACCTCTTCTACTCTGCGTTCTCTCTCATTTTCCTCATTCATCAATTCTTCAAAGTACTCTTTCCATCTTCCAATCAAACTACTGGCATCTGTCAATACACTTCTGTCCCTATCCTTTATTACCCTAACCTGTTGCATGTCTTTCCCATCTCTGTCTCTTTGCCTTGCCAACCTGTATAGATCCGTCTCTCCCTCCTAATTGTCCAACCGAGCATACAAGTCATCGTAAGCCCCTTGTTTGGCCTTTGCCACTTCTACTTTCACCTTACGCTGCATTACCCTGTACTCCTTTCTACTTTCTTCAGTCCTCTCAGTGTCCCACTTCTTCTTAGCTAAACTCTTTCTCTGGATCCACTTCTGCACCACCTCATTCCACCACCAAGTCTCCTTATCCCCTTTCCTTCCAGATGACACACCAAGGACTGTCCTACCTGTCTCCCTGATCACATTTGCTGTAGTTGTCCAGTCATCTGGAAGCACCTCCTGACCATCCAGAGCTCGTTTCAACACCTTCCTGAAAGTATTACAACACTCTTCTTTTTTCAGCTTCCACCATTTTGTCCTCTGCTCTGCCTTTGTCGTCTTTGTCTTCCTCACCACCAGAGTCATCCTACACACTACCATCCTATGCTGTCTGGCTACACTCTCACCTACCACTACTTTGCAGTCGCTGATCTCCTGCAGATTACACTGTTTACACAAGATGTATACATCTGTGTACTCCTACCTCCACTCTTGTAGGTCACCCTATGTTCCTGCCTCTTCTGCAAGAAAGTATTCACGACAGCCATTTCCATTCTTTTTGCAAAGGCAACCACCATTTGTCCCTCTGCGTTCCTCTCCTGGATACCAAACTTGCCCATCACCTCCTCATCACCTCCTCATCACCTCTGTTTCCTGCACTAACGTGTCCATTGAAGTCTGCACCAATGACAACTCTCTCACTTGTAAGGATGCTCTGCATCATTTCATCAAGGTCCAACCAAAAGTTCTCCTTCTCCTCCAGCTCACATCCTACCTGTGGTGCATACCCACTAAGAACATTGATCATCACACCTTCGATTCCTAGCTTCAGGCTCATCACTCTAAATGACACTCTTTTTACCTCCAGGACGTTCCTAACAAACTCCTCTTTCACGATAACTCCTACTTTCATTTCTCTTCCTATCTACACCATGATAGAACAACTTGTACCCTGCTCTTAAACTTCTAGCTTTGCTCCCTTTCCACCTGGTCTCCTGAACACATAGTATGTCCACCTTCCTCCTCTGCATCATGTCAACCAGCTCTCTACCTTCTCCTGTCATTGTTCCAACATTTAAAGTCCCTACTCTCAGTCCTAGACTCTTGGTGTTCCTATTTTCTTTCTTTCTACGAACACACCTTCCTCCCCTCCTTCTTCGACCAACAGTAGCCCAGTTTCCCACCGACACCCTGTAGGTTAACAGCACAGATGGCGGTCGTTGTTAACCCAGGCCTCGACCAATCCGGTATGGAAGTCATATATTTGATTCGCATGGGTGATTTGGTCAAAGTTTTGCGTCAGATGCCCTCTCTGACACAACCTTCTGTATTTATCCGGGCTTGGGACCGGCACAAGAAGACACTGGCTTGTGCCCCCTTGCGACAGAGGGAATAATAAAGTCCTCTAAAACATTTTGCAAACCAAAAAATAACTGACTGTGGCTATTCAGCTGGACCTCAAGCAGCTTGGACTTTGTTCCTCACCCGCCTTCCTCCAAACCCTTAGACCTTGATTCATGAATGAAAGGCACATCAGAAAAGAGGCCTTGGACCACTGGCCAACAGTCCTTCTTCTCCTTAATCTCCTTGGCCCAGTTGAGACACTTTAGGCTCAGCTCAGGCTCATAAGTGGCTTGACCTGAGGAACCAGACTGTTGTGCTGTAACTCCTGCCTCATACCACCCTTTCTGTATCTCTGCCAGATTCTTGAATCTACTCTGTTTAATAATCCACTGAAGCCCATTGTCATCTGTTTTAGTGGTGCATCTTCTCTTGTCACATTTTGCCCTTCCACGAGATTTTCCATTGATATGCTTGGACACAGCAGTCTGTGAACATTCAGCCTCCTTGGCTATGAACTTTTGTGTCTTACCCTATCAATTATGTTTTTCTGGCCTGTTGTCAATGTAGCAGTCTTCCCCATATGGAACCGAACTGAGGCAATTGAACCAAACTAAATCAATTTAATTACACCTAGGAAAGCCTGTGTAGATGCTTTGAGTTTAGTAGATGACACTCAGCGTAAAAAAAAATAATGCCCTGTAAAATTTGGGCTGATTTCGTTTTTGTGGGTTTTATGAGCTGGAAGCCCAAATTGTATTAAAATAAACAAATGGAGACTTGAAATCACATAAATTGTGGGCCATGAATCTATAATCTATGGAAGTTTGACTTTTTGAACGAATTATGGAAATAAATGAACTTTTCCATGATATTCTATTTTTTTTTTTTAAAGGATCTGTACTACTACTTTATTCATTCCCTCACTTCTCAGACAAGTACCACATATGTCATCTCAACAGATGTCTCTCCTTGCCATGACTTTGAATTTCTTAAATGGATTGCTGCTACTATACTGTTTAGTGGACACTTGGAAGCGTTTGTCAATGCAAATGAGGCTAGACAACACACATTACTTACTGGTGTGCGTACGACAAGGGATAAATACAGATGTTTCTGAACCTGTTCTATGCACTCTTTCATAAATGAGGCATCAGATGTTCTTTCAAATACAGTGGTATAAGCCAGCGTTTCAACAACCTTTCTTTCACCTGAACATAATATAATAAATTATACAATAAAATTGTGTTATGTGGTAAAGATTACAGTACAGCATATATTATGCAGATTTATTAAACACATGAATTGGCCTTTTGAAAAGTAATTTCCAAACTTGTTTCTGTTAAAAACATATTTTTTTAAATTGTAATTACAATTTTGTGATGCCTGACCATTTTTGACACTCAAAACACACCTCACTGAAAATGACAGAGCATTATTAAATGTATTAAAAGTAAATTTGTTAGTTTTTTGGTTTCTTGTTTTGTTTTAGTTTGTCGTTTTTCTTTGTCTTTTTATGAATTAATATCTGATATATTGCTGATATTGATAAATTAATATTTAAATGATTATATTTATATCAGTTTAGATTGATATATATCCATTCATTTTCGTGACCGCTTATTCCTCACAAGAATCGCGGGGTGCTGGAGCCTGTCCCAGCTGCCTTCGGGCAGTAGGCGGGGTACACTCTGAACTGGTTGCCAGCCAATCGCATATATATATATATATATATATATATATATATATATATATATATATATATATATATATATATATATATATATATATATATATATATATATATATAAAATTGATTTAGTTCATAATGGAAAAGATATTGGGGTAGAATTAATAATTATTTTACTTCTTCCTACTCCTTTTCGACATGTTAATGATATATGTATTGTTTTTTTTATTTTCCCTTCATTCTTTATTCTTTTTTTGTATTATATTGATTTAGCTGTTTCTGTTTTTATGTTAGAAATATTTCAATCAACATAACAGAAACAGAATGGTTGAACACATCGTTACTGTGGGTACTGTACTGTGTGGTTAAGCTGTGTTTGTGTACACGTGCAGGATCTTAAGGGTAAAATCCTGGTGAAGGGGAAGAAAGAGAGCACTGCAGAGGCATGCGCATCAAGTTCGTCAGATCTCAGCTCATCGGATGAGGTCTACACATGTGATTGTTTTTGTTACGGTGAAGTAGTGGGAATGACCAGTTGTTTGTTTTGACTCCAGCCCGCTGTGCCCTCGGTGAGTCCAGAGCTGTCAAAATTGGTCGTGTACACCCGCAGTGTACACTTCAAAAGCTTTCAACACGCTGACAAAGCCCCGCCAAGTCATATGTCCTCATTTTCTGAAAGGGAAGCCCTCAGGCATGTTAAAGACTCAGGTATTGTATACACTGTTTATGTATTGAAAGCTACTTACAAATGTGACAACTAAGGAACAAGTTATATACCTTTACAGAGGATTTGTAACAGGTACTGTATCTTGCCATAGCATCTTTCCAAATACATTTACAATATACTGTAGCTATGTGGTATGTCTACCCTTTCAATAGTGAGCTTTTTACTAGGGATGTAACGATAGCGACAATATTGCAATATTGTGATATTAAAATTTCCACAATATCGTCGTCGTCATGTTATGGTATTAGAAGCTGCACATCTGTTAAAAAGGTGTGGTTGTTTTGTTTTTGTTTTTAAGAAAAAAAGAAAGGTGCGGTTGTATTCCATTTGCGCAGTTCTAGTACCCTCTGGTGGTTATTTTATTAGTGCAGTTTAATTTTAATTAGGAAAGTTTTGGCCACTGAGGTGGTTATCACTCACATAAATCAGTTATACCAGCACATTATTATTATAGCTCCCGTCAAAAACACATGAATTTGAACACAGCATTGTGATCTACATAGACCATGATACTGTATTTTTCACCACTGAGCCAATAGACCTTTTGAACATGACGTCACAGCCTTCATGGCACGTTGGACGGTAAAATAACCACGTCTATTCAAACCATTGAAACTCGTAAAGTATATTCAAACCATTGAAACTCGTTAAGTATATAGTCCTGTATCCAGTGTTTTAAGTGGGCCAGAACGCACCGGTACGGAGCTCCGGCACTTCTAAAAATTTCCCTTGAGCGTCCAAGTACTTCTCAACGTGCAAAGAACGCACTGTTAGCGTTCCGGTACGCTTGACAATGCATGTTTTCTGATCCCAAATAGCTGTTCTGGTGAGCGCTGCTAATCCACGGACTTACATATAGTATAGAAGTCCTCACATCACCATGCGTACACTTAATCCAGTTACCGTATAGATCTGTGCTTGACGAGAAAAGCGTGCATACGTCATTCAAGTCGGCCGCTGTAAACGTGATGCTAGCGGCTAGCCCAATGCTAGCAGACATGTGTGTGTAACCATAACTCTTGAGTTAAAAAAGTGAAATAAAAACGCTACCATGCTGTCCTGGCTCAAAGCTTCAAAAAAAACATGGAATCTTGGGTGGATTCACAGGCTGATACAGCACGGATGTAAACTAATAATAATAATAACAATAACCTGTGCTACTCATGCTGAAGCGAGAAGTGAAGCTGGCGGTGGCCATCCTGCGTTGCCACTTTTCACATTTTCTTCCACTCCAGCGAAAATACCACCGTGCGTGGCGTACGGTTGTACCAATGAGTATATAATAAGTGTGGGAGAAGCTCTAAATGCAGATTTCATTAGTAAGATTGTGAATAATTGTTTTCTCTCAGAAGTCATAGAGGGATTCTGTTTATAAATATATATATATATATATATATATCCATCCACCCATTTTCTTAACCGCTTGTCCTCACAAGGGTCGCGGGGGGCGCTGGAGCCTATCCCAGCTGGCTTCGGGCAGTAGGCGGGGTACACCCTGAACTGGTTGCCAGCCAATCGCAGGGCACACAGAGACAAGCAACCATCCACACTCACAATCACACCTATTGACAATGTGGAGTGTTCAATTAGCCTGCCATGCATGTCTTTGGAATGTGGGAGGAAACCGGAGTACTCGGAGAACATGCAAACTCCACCCAGGAAGGCCGAAGCCCGGACTCGATCTCACGTCCTCTGCACTGAGACGTGCTAACCAGTCAGCCACCGTTTATATATATGTGTGAATATATGTTTATATGTGTGTGTGTATATATATATATATCTCAACTAATGTATATATATATACATTAGTTGAGAAAATTAGTTGATTCATTTTTTTTTTTTTTGTATACTTATTCTAATTAACACACCAAGCTTGTTTATTAGGAAATTGATGACACCACAAAGTTAGATTCAATATTGACTTACTGTACCTTAATTTCTGTGGATATAAGAAGAGGCATACATTAATGCCTTCCTCCAATTTGTTGCTTGGCGTTTTGGATGAGGACTTACAAAAACGATGTACTGTACGTCTGAGATAGTTATTTTGGTAGAATAACAAAATAAATGTTCAAAACCAGAAAAGACAAAGCCATATTTCAGCAACATGTGAGATTATGTGCAGAGTCCATTGTCTCCAAGCTTGATGGCCATCTAAAAGATTGGTAGCTGCTCTGCTGATACTTATTTAATATGGTAATTATTTGTTTAAAATTTAGAAGAAGCACCTCAGTAAAAAGTAGGGATGTATATGGGGGGAGCTCATATTGGAAAAAAAGCATATTGTACTATGTACATAATAACAGCAGTGACAAAAAAATTCATTATCATGTGCTCCTATTGGCTCAGCGGTGCCAAATATCATGGTCCATGTAGTTCACAATGTTGTGTTCGGCTGAAGCGGACTAAGGCCCCACACGAAAGCCAGTTTTAATGTATCCTCACAAGTTTCTTACGGTTTATTTAGGTCGTTTGTCCACACGATGGCGCGGTTTTGGAGCTTGAAACCAATCACTTTTGAAACCGGGCTCCAGAGTGGAAAGATTTCAAAACGTAAACCGTACGCGTCCGTCTGGACACTATAGGCAGGATACTCCTCCAGTGATGATGTAATGGTCGCAGCTCGATGGCGACACATTAACAGTTTGATGACGTATGCAACAATGGACTATATGCTATGGAGGAGGCGTGACTTCCGGGTTTTCACCCATCAACTTTGTTTCCGTTTCCGATTGTTGACGTGTGGGCTGCATCCCAGTACTTGCACTTCCGCCTTTGTGCCCATCGGTTGCGCATTCCCGTTGACAGGTGCGAGACTGCGAGTGTGTAGTGTCTGTCTCAGTGTCCGAAGCATTTCACATAGCAGTAGAGCAGGAGCGCGGTTGGGGGGGCGCAGAGATGGGGGTGCGAGTGTTGAAACGCGGCCAGCAGTGGCCGGAAACAGCGCTGATCTGTAAGACTCGGAAGTCCGTGGCATCTACCCCATTCTCGTGTGAACTGTCAGTCTGTCAACAACAATGGCGGATAGCCGTGTTGTAGTCGTTTTGCGCTTGCCTCCTTAGCTTGCTTAAGCTTTTGCAGCTAAATATTTTGCTTCTTCTTGAATCACCCGCCATTTTCACTTCTCCTGTGTTTGTCTTCTTCATGTTGTTTCGATACATGCAAAGCAATGTTTGTTCTGTAGATTGCAATAAAGTTTAAAAAAAAGGTGTTCGTCTTCTTCGCTGATTCTTCTTCTTCTACGCTTTCCGTTAATTCCCCGTGGCTGCGCTACAGCGCCACACCAGACTTGGCATATACATTAAAGCCGTTAAACATCCTCAACGTCTTCTTTTGGACACACGCAAGTCTTGAAATGCTTCTGTGTGTATGAGATTTGTTTGAGGAACGAAGCCGGCTTTGCTTCCATCTGGACGGGGCCTAAAAGTAATGTGTTTTTGATGGAGCTGTTGAAAAATATGTGCTGGTGTAACTGATTTATGGGAGTGATAACTTATTAGCTGTATTATCCCCAATGGATATGAATTGCAGTGGAGAAAAAACATTTTGGTGAAATACTGAGTAGTGCACAGTCCAAGTGTCATGGTCCAAATCAAACGGGCCCATTTTAACGTTAAAAAGATCAATTTAGAATATAGTTATTAGTGGTTTATGTTTTTGTATTAAACCTCTGCTTGGCTTTAATAAGTGGTTAGTAATTGAGCTAATGTGATATGAACAATGTTTATTTAAAAATACCAAAAATGAAAGTATGGTTGTTTGTGGTTTACATATTTATTATTTTATGGTAGTGAAGTAAAAATCAGTTTTGTGTGGCATTTCTTCTGATCTGTGTATCTGACTTGACGGGCCTTTTTTTTCTTTTCTTTTTTTGTCGTTATCCTTCAGGGATGTATTTTGTGCGTCACAACAGCCACCATCTTAGCCGGGTCTACCCATCAGGGCAGAGACTGCAGTCTTCCAACTACAACCCTCAGGACATGTGGAATGGAGGCTGCCAACTTGGTAAGACCCCTTAAAGCAGTCATTTAAAACAAAGAACAAGCATACAGGATAATAAGCCTTAAAAATAAGTATATTTAAGTATACTCAAAATTAGGAGATTATACATCCAGTTTGCTTTTCTTGTACTTATTGGAAGTATACTGCACCAAGTAAATGTTAAGTGTACTTGTAAGTATACTAAAACATACTAAAGTTATATATACTGTATATATACACATATACTAAAAGTTTACATACTGTAGCACAGTGGGCCTAAGTCCGGTCCTCGAGAGGCCCTATCCAGCCTGTTTTCCATGTTTCCTTACTGCAGTGCAGCTGAATCTAATGATAAGCTAATCAGCAAGCTTTACGGAATCCTGATAGCAATCCTGATCATGAATCAGGTGTGTTAGTGGAGAGAAACAATGAACTTCTGAAGGGCAGAATATATACTATAAAGTATACTTGAAAGTATGCTTAAGTATACGTGTTAATATACTTAAATATACTTTTAAGTGTACTAAAATGTTCCAATTTAGTCCCAAGGAGTTTACTTAGTTTACTTTTAGTACAAGAATAAGTACACTCGAAAAATAAACTTAGGTATACTTAAGTATACTCTATATTATATATATATATATATATATATATATATATATATATATATATATATATATATATATATATATATATATATATATATATATATATATATATATATATATATATATATATACTTAAAGTATACTACTTTTTGGTAAGGGATAGCATCATTCTGAGATTCTGAGTTATTTTTTTTAAATATATTTTGGTTTCAGGCTGTACCACATGCACCCAAAGCTAAACCCAAGTCCCAAAGCTTTTTTCAAAAATGTGTTATGGATGAAATCAAACACTGTTGTCTTGTGTTTTTCCCAGTGGCTCTAAATTTCCAAACTCCTGGGGAACAGATGGATCTAAATAGAGGCAAGTTCTTGCAGAATGGTCAGTGTGGCTACATTCTGAAGCCCGCTTTCATGTGCCAGCCTTACTCCACCTTTAATCCAGAGAATGTTGGTGGAGGTCCTGGCCATGCACCTGTTCTTTTCACTGTTAGGGTAAGAAAACCGACACAGTAACTGTTAGTACGAATAAAAGCACATTTTTTGCAGTGCATAAAAACTACACAGTAAATTATTTTTGTGGGACCAAATAGACTCAGTTTTAGAGTAGGCTAATATGTACACTTGGAAGTGAGCAGAGATGGCAAATCCAGGTCCATAAAGTAAAAGCCCTGCCACAGTTTGGCTTTAGCCCCTGATGCTAGCTAGCTAGTTCCCTAGCAGGTAAACGAGCATCACGGGAGCTAACTAGGAAGCTAGCTAGCCAGCACCTGGGGCTAAAGCCAAACTGTGGCAGGGTTTTTATTTTGTGGATCTGGATTTGCCTCCTCTGGAAGAGAGTAAAATAAAGAATTGAAAATAAATAAATAAATAAAAGTCACTCAAGGGTTGAAGAACAACCCTTAAAGAACAAACTCACGAACTTCCGTTTGGGAGACTGCCACACTACCACACAAGCTACGCCTCTCCTACTGCTACTTTGCGAATCTCCAAATATATATATATATATATATATATATATATATATATATATATATGTTCCCTCTAGAGTTAGGAAGATCCCAGCTGACACGAGCGATATATTAAGAAATAGCAGGAGCAGCGTGGCTCAGGGAGTCTCTTAAGCTGAAGGTCGTGAGTTTGTTCCGCAACCCGTGGGTGGCTCTTTTTTTTCCCAATTCTTTATTTTACACTCTTCCAAGTGTAAATATTACTCTAAAACTGAGTCTATTTGGTCCCACTCTAAATAGTCAATTTTACTCTACAGAATTTAGTGTAGTCAAAATCATCAAAGTGTGGTTGATGTTGCACTCTATTACCATTGCAAAGATGTTGGATTGGCAGAAGGGGTCAAACAATCACTACCCTTTTCCATACATTAATTCATTTATTAACTCATTCACTCCCAGCCATTTTCACTGAAGCAACCCCCTTCGCTCCCAGCTGTTTTACTGGATTTTGACTGATTTTCAAGTCCCACAGAATATTGTGTTCTATTGCTATAAAAACGTGTAACCTAACAAAAGAAAGATTAGACTCTGTTCTTTTATCAGGAAAAAAAAGGTACATTTGTATCTGTTTCCGTTTTGCAGCAATTAACGTTAGTTTTGTCAAATTCACAAACCTGTTGAGCAGTCCATTGGCGAGAGGCCACACTCAGTAGGAGGCTGAAAAAAGCCAGACGTGTCCAACTTTAAACGTTGGAAAGCGCTAAGCATAACAGTGTGCACCAATTCCACTCCAGCTGAAAAACGTTCAGAAGGAGGAGAAGACGGGGCAGTGGAGTCCATCCCCGAACATGCCTCAGAATCCCGGTTGGATACGGCATCCTCTGCGACGTCATCCGCTTGGGAGGGCAATTGGAGTGTTGCATTCGGCATGCCCATCAATGCATAGGGCGTCGCCACTGCAGAGGCCTGAGAAACAGAAGGGTTTTGATTACCCTGTATTGCCATCACACTCGCCTGCAAACGGCTCAACTGCAAGGCAATCTGAGAGTCCGCCCGACTCTTCTTGCTCCGATGGTCAGAGGCAGCAGAAGAAGCAGACCTGCGTTTTGCCCGCAAGATCACAGGCCACCAGCGACGACAACGAAGAACAGCAGTAAACACCGCCGCGAGTGACAGCGAGAAGGTTCAAAGAGACTCGGTTCTGGCTATGATCCCTTTATACATGAGGAACACGTCAGCCGGAACCCTGGAAATGTCCTTTTATGAATTCTTTCTCGAGTGACGCATGTGCGTGGGGGATTTCCGTGCCGTTTCAGCACCACCACCTGGCGGTCGGGAGGGATGAAATACAACTTGTGTTTATCCGTCAACTTTCCGTCCCAGAGAATTCATAATCACTTGGATGACAATGACATTATACACTATGCATGTGCAAGCTGAACAGGTTGGAGGATGTTACCGTTGCCTTATTATGAAGTGTAAAGGAGTGCTTCTTTCAACACTGGTTGAATTTCCCCCTCACTTACACTAATGAGTACATGCGATCATACAAAGGCTTTACAAGTTTGTACAATCCGGAATTATTTCCCCTGTATGTGTGGTCAAAATGCCATAGAATGCTGCCTATACATCAGAAGACTTTTGAGAAGATTTGGAAAATACTCTTGTAAAACTACCATCTCACACTAGCTCACATCTAAAGACTAGTCAAGAGTTTTTAGTCTTTAGCCTAGTCTCAGACTGAGATTTTACAAAGACTGTGAATTTTGTGGGGTCACTAATCAAAAGACTACAACTAGATTCTTCAGGTATTTATTTTACCCACAGTGCAAATTTCCCCATCATGCTCTTGGTAGTGTTAGAGTAGACAATATTAAGTATTGTACTCTTTGCGTGTTCAATTAATTGAATGGTGAGATCCTGGTGAAGAAGTCCCTTTGCAAAGGTATCAAAAGCTTTTGATGACAACAATTGAACTCTCAAGTAGTTTGTTCAGATTGTGTCCTCGGCTCTCCGTCACATCATCATTTATTCAAAAGTGGGTGAATAGAAAAGTCTCCACCCATCAGCCCACAGTACATTTGTTTACAACTCAGTAAATACCAGAAAAATCCCTCTCTACTCCCTCTCCGAGTTCCCATAGGTATAAATCAGATTAGAGAAAAACAATCATACATCAGCCTGTCTCTTCCGACAGAGACAGGTACCAGACAACATACACTCCCTTCCAAATAGCAGATGGAAGGAACCCGTTGCCCTTCTCCTCTCATAAATCAGAGACAGATAAGAATGCAATTCTATTCATTGAGCCATACTGAGTTAACATAATTATACCTACATCTACACAGCTATAACTAAATACAAAATGGTTAAAATATAAAGTAAAACAGTAAAAATGTTAACAAAGTTAACAGTAGAAACCTATAGGAGGATCCTTTGTTGACATTTTTTAGCGCATGCGCGGGTGGCTGCAGAAAACATGGCGGACTGAGGTTTACGGAGAAGCTTAATGTATTTATTGGCGACAAAACTGAAACTTTTGAAGGCCAATATGAGACGTGGGATGATAACAAAATTTGGTCCAACTCACCTGTTTCCTGGCCACACATCTACTTTGGGGACATTTACTCTTATTTAATACAAAATCCTGTGCAAAGCTGGGTAATTATTCTTCATTGAAGTGTTCTTTGTGGTGCCAAAGGGAAGGAGGGTCTATCGCATTATCGCATTACAGTTAAGTTTGTGGAAGTACGTCACTCCAAAATCATCCCCCCAACACACTCAACAATCATTAGTTCCATGGTGGAATTATGTCAACAAGCAGCACACCTTATTCTTTATTTATTTTGGAAATGCAGTGACTTTAGTACAGTGACACTTGTCTTGTGATGTGAGAATTTCAATGGCATCTGGTCTCTAGTTAACAACTAAATATCACAGCTTACACAATTCTTTTCAAATACAGTCTTGGACGAACATGCAGTCATGTTACGTACTAGCGGTGTTAGAATTTTTTTTATTCAGCAATATATTGCAATATTACAGCGCGCAATTCTCAAATAGATTCGATATGCGGCCGAATCGATTTGTAAACATAATTTTTTTATGGGAATATTCAACAAAACGTCTTACTTAGGTTTAGGATTCACACATTAAGCACGGAAGAATGTTATATTAATGGAATATTAAGCCTTAATATTTTATTTCAGTGCTGTTCAAACATGAAACAGACTGCAACCTGTTAAATGCAGTGGCTCAGTTATAAGCCTGAATTTTCAGATAAATACATTTTCATACAAATTTTACAGTATACATGTACAAGTTTACTGATTAGTATTTTCTAAATTTGAGTAAAAAAAAAAAAAAATTGCAATAATCAATTTATAGATTCGAATTGGGATTAATCGGTATCGAATGGAATCGTGACCTATGAATCGTGATACAAATTGAATCGCCAGGTACTAGGCAATTCACACCCCTATTACGTACGGTTAGCACACTAGCATTGTAGCACCTTTAATGCAGCTGTCAGGATAGGACTTAACAACTATAGCTACTGCGTACACAAGTGAGGTCGGCAGGTATCAAAACACAGATGCAGAATGCAATATTTATTCGGATAAGATAAACAATATGTGGACACTCAAGTGAAAAACTAGGCACAATTCTGATTCTCGTTGCCTTTTGATCCTCCGTTCGTAACGCTGGATGGCTTTTCCTCTAGCCTTTTCATTTACTGATCCAGGATAGCCCATTTCAGGACGAGGAACAAGTCAGGGTGGTGGTCGATCGCGCTTTGGAACACCTGAATAAGACCGCAAAACAATATGACTTTTTTATAATGCACACACTCGATTTATTATTTTGTTAAATCCATCCATCCATCCGTTTTCTTAACCGCTTGTCCTCACAAGGGTCGCAGGGGTTGCTGGAGCCTATCCCAGCTGGCTTCGGGCAGTAGGGTGTACTGGAGCCTATCCCAGCTGGCTTCGGGCAGTAGGCGGGGTACACCCTGAACTGGTTGCCAGCCAATTGCAGGGCTTAAATCCTTTCCAAATAACAAATCCATAGTCACAAGTACTTACCGGCAAAGTGAGCCTCACAAACCCGTCCGCATCAGTCGGAATCCAGGCTTTGATTGTCAAGTTATACCCTCCTGGCTCGCAGCCATTTCTTTAATTTTTTGCGGCCCCTTTCGGTGGGAATGCGAAAAAATATATTTTTTATCAGGCCCCTGACGAGCCGTACAATTGATGGCACAACATGAATGAATCATCTGCTTCTCTTTATCCTCCTCCAAATGTGCAAAACCATTGAACGCCATGTAAAACACGTTGTTTCTTGCCACAGTTTCCCGTGATGCAACGCGCAAAACATTAAAAATACGTCACACAGGACCCTCCTATAAACAGAGAAGCAGAAGAGGGTTGCTACAGCTGCCTATATTGTATGCAGTATTTAGTGCAGAAAAAAATAAAAAGAAGAGTGAATTCAGCAGCAGAAAAAAAAAACTAAAGAAGAGTGAATTCAGCAGAATACGAGCGTGGCTCAAGTTATAAAATATGTATACATATAAAATACAATAGCCTGTAGGCAAAACCTTTTGACACACATCTTATTCAATGTGTTTGCTTTATTTTCATGGCTATTTACATTGTAGATCCTTATTGAAGACATGTGGAGTTAAGTACTTGACAAAAAAATTTGAAATAACTGAAAACACATTTTAGATTCTATTTTTTTCAAAATAGCCACCCTTTGCTTTGATTACTGCTCACTCTTGGCAGTCTCACCTCTGGAAACTCCTGCATTGCTGTTGGAGAACCATTTTATGACTACCCTTTTAGCTTATCAAGGGAATGCCAAGAGTGTGCAAAAAAATCATCAGAGCAAAGAGTAACTATTTTGAAGAAACTAGAATATAAAGCGCGTTTTCAATTACCGGTATTTCACCTTTTTTTAAGTACATAACTCCACGTGTTCATTCATAGTTTTGATGCCTTCAGTGAGAATCTACAATGTAAATAGTCATGAAAATAAAGAAAATGCATTGCATGTGAGGTTGTCCAAACCTTTGGCCTGTACTGTATACATAACTATTATATTGTATAAAAACATTTTATCAGCATTTAAATAAAACGTTGTGGATGTTCCAGCAGAGAATTGATCCCACACCACTATGCATGATCAGCATGGGAGCGCTGTGCTTAAACCACTGAGCTAAACAGCAGTTGATTCTCGAAGTAAAAAGCAACAGATATCACTGTTAAACATTCAGTAATGGCACCATTTAAAGTGGTGAATATTTACTCAAAAGTGATAGAATAAATAAGTTGGGCTATTGTTAACACAGCTCTACCACCTGATCCTCTTTCGGAATGGTCCATTTTTGCGTAGGTGTCCATTTCCGCAGCGCGGCACATTTTTGCCGGTGTTCATTCATGGCACTCTGCACTCTCGTATTCATTTTCAAAGTATCTAATCTATTGGACTTAAGATAATATCAAACGCGTTTGATATTGTCGTAAAGCCAAGACTAGGAAAAGACTGACCTAAAACAGCAAAGTTTACCATCTCACACTAAACGACCGAGATGACGGTAAAACTTACTTACTTAATCAATTATCCTTAAAACATCCCTTTAGCAGAAGAGGAGGTAGTTTAGCAATCATATGACATTAAAAAACAATTTGATACATTTAAAAGATTTTTAGTGGAATAAGCATAGCATATGTGAGGCTTAACATAAAATGTTGTTCATTAAAAAGTGTCGCAATGTATCGGCAGACGAATATGTGTTCTTTGAAGCCATCTCGTGATGAAGTTCTTTGTTGAATGAAAAAAGTGACGCAATAGTTTTTCTCTTCTTTAAGAATCTGGGGTAGACTACCCAAATTCTTCGATTTGTCACCGGGATTATTCTGCCCGAAAATGTGACTCTTCGTGGAATGATTGCCCAAGAAAAGGCACTTGACTTGATCCGTTGAATGATGTCAAAACGATGTCGAATGATGTCGAAACGGCCGCTCCAGAACCGAACACTGGGTCAGCTGACGTGGCTCCCAGGTCGGAGGTGATAAGATTGATGATCCTTGTAGACCAGTTGTGGAATTTCGTCTCTCCTTTCAACCTGAGAGCGGAATATGTTTTTAGTCTTCTCATAAACACACATAAATTTTATTTGGAGGAAAAACCCTGATAATTTTTGTTAGTTGGGATTAGTAAATGTTATTTGGTTAAGATCCGTAGGTCCTGTGCTGTTGGAACAGGAAAATATCTATTTTTGTGACATTAAAATAGAGCCCAGCCTTTGATTGAGTTGAATGACATTCGCTCATTCATTAATATAAGACAGAGCTTGTAAATATTTATTTTTCAAATAGGTTTTGTTCAATAATAGGTAATTTTTTCATATATTCTCTTCCCAGAATCCCATGACCGGCCGAATCATGGCATGCTGGAAAAAACTCACATATATTCATATTATCTATACTCTTTTGCAAACACTGGGCTCCAAACATTACATTTTTCAAATGTGATTCTGAGATAAAAGATATAATATAATATAATTACCTTCATTCGGCGAATATGCATTATTGTCCTCTTTCCCGCTGCAAGCTTACCTTTCTTCCGCTCTTGTTTTGTTCCCTGTAGATTTCTTCAAACTCAAACTGTGAATTATCCCATTCAAACTCATCCTGTCAATTGGAGTGTAGGCCGATACCCCACAACCTTTTTAATTTTGTTTTTAAGTTTGTTTTTAATTTTCTAAACCACAACCTTTTCATTTTGTATTTAATTTTCTAATTCGTCTACATTGGTTAATTTCTTAAACATAAACTCCCTCATTTTGACAAAGATCCACTGATTTTTTCAAACACGTCAAGATAAAGGGAGGATAAAATAGAGACCTCATAACTCAAAAGACGTCGTAAATAACACAACCCTCTAAATCAGGCTATGAGATAAACGAAAAAAACTACAAAACACAATAAAAATGAGCACAAGCAGATACAATTTAAGACACTAATATATGATGACCTTGGGGCCATAAAAATAGAGGTAACCATATTAATCTAATTCTCCTAGAGTTAAGCAAACTAAAAATTATTTAAACTGCTAATCAACCTCATCTCTTTTACAGATTAGTGGGGCTGAGGATAAAATTACACAAAATTTACAAATATCTACCATTTCCTTGATTTAATGAAACTAAAAATTATCTTCAAACTGCTAATCTTTTACATATTAGCGGGGCTCATAAAAAACACAGCACACAAAATATTTCTGGGATTCATAAATCACAGTGCTGTGAAAAAAAAAATTAAACATCAAACTCTTAGTTAGCCTTTTACTTGTTACTACTCATTTTATTCTATAATTTATTTTATACTGTAGCTGCAGCTGGACGAAGTCCAAAAAAGTTCCTCACGGGGAAAATAAAAGTATATCGTATCATATCATATTAATAAAATTCCCATTGTACCAATTCAGAAACTGATTCTCCCAAAAATATAGGCAAAAATTTAGTAGGCTATAGATTGAAATAAATTTTCTCAATCCCTCATTTCAAATTTACATATGTCGTTTTCAATTTCCTGAAATATCTTGCTATAGATCACAGTTCCCCACTCAACACATTAAAAATGCCTTGCATACACCGTGCAGCATTTTACTGATTGGGAGTCGCATCCCAGTCAGACCACCAGCTTTCAAAAGTCAATGTTCAGGGCGGGGCTGTGTCAGACAAAGTTCGATGAGAGGAGACATCTGTAATGAGGCTTGTACACAGTCACTGGGCATTGTGGAAGGTGAACATCATGTTTTTTTTAGGCACAGGAGGAGAAGACTGTTGCTCTGGGCTTTTGACCTTTGATCTCTGCCACATCCATTCAGACGCTGTCTGCAATGTGGATCCGATGACACATTTTCTTTCTGAGAGCTCACCTGACCAAAAAATGCACACTCGTTGATACAATGCATTAAAAATGCCAGATTGAGGATATGGGATCATAGCAAGACAGTTCACTTCCTGCTTTCTCAAAAATGTTTTGTAAAAAAACACAGCCTCTTTTTTTTTTTTTCAATACCCCTTCCAAATAGCTACTAGCAATACTTGCAAATACAACGTATCAGCAGCTGGGGCGCATCCCGTTCGCAGTTTGTAATCAGTGAAGGCCATCAAACCCTCATCTGCCTTGGAACTCAAACATCAGTTTCTGAAATGACACACTCAGAGAAAAAACAAATATTAAAAATCATTATCATTATGTCAATTTCAAAAACATTTATAACTTCTTATTCAACTATCTTACTTCTAGCCACAGCTGTACAGATGTAGGCACAATTATGTCAACTCAACACAGCTCAAACAAAATGCCATTATTTTATCATTATTCTTTATTCATTTGTCCCGAAAAGGGAAAGTTAACAAATTAACCATCTTCATCAATCATTAAAGTGTAAAGACTATTGGCTCAGTCACTAAAAAAAAATAAAAAAATAAAAAAATAAAACACTAATTTAATATTCTTCTACAAAAACTCAACAATATCTTTCAAATACTATTACTTATTTTATATTGTTTATCATTCCTCTCTTACCATTTTGACAAAGAAAAAGTCCCATTACGAGGACACATTATGCTCTAACGCACAGCCCCCTCCTTTTCTTCTAACCTAGAAACGGGGGGGGGGGGGAATAAACAAACGCCACTATCACAACAGTCTCATCTCACACAAAACAACACCAAACTTAGTTAAAAATATTGAAGAAAAACAAACAAAATCCCCATATGCAAATTTCTCACTCACAAACCCCCACCTTTTAGAAGCTAGGTCACACACTCAAATGCATACGCACACACTCTTTAGTCATTATAAAATAATAAACGGTTTTATTCTATCAATTCGTTGTCTACAAATCTTATGGCATTTAAACCGCAGTTTTGTACGGTGATTTCAATAAACGGGTTAACTTTGAACAAACCACCCGTAAACTGCTCCACAAATGCTGGAGTCATTTTA
The DNA here is from genome assembly GCF_054856555.1 of Leptonotus elevatus. Classification (NCBI taxonomy): domain Eukaryota; kingdom Metazoa; phylum Chordata; class Actinopteri; order Syngnathiformes; family Syngnathidae; genus Leptonotus; species Leptonotus elevatus. The sequence continues at coordinate 16,325,218 of NC_141258.1, forward strand.
GCATCAAATTCAGCCACTACATCATTACCAACAAAAAAAATACAAAAGTCTGACGTACCATTTTGTCCAGCGAAAGCTTTTCATACAATCGATCCATAGTTTGTTTGTTCAATTTATATCGACGTTTTTATTTTTCCACACGGCTGCGACTCACAAGTCCCGACTCTGAACCAGAAGCGCATTCAGGACAAACCATTCTGTATCCGGGTCGAAATCGCCTCCATTTTGTCTGTAGGCTATTTTTTACTTTCGGTTTCAATACAGTGACGTCTCACTTTTAATATAATAGTTCAATAGGTTAACACATATGGCCACACAACAGACACACATAAGAATCACGTGACCTCTCGTTTATACACAGCGGTTATTATCCAATCCCGCTGAGCTAAACTGTTCTCCATATATTGCAAAATTTTTGCAAGGCGCTCATTTTCAAACTAACTTGTCACGCGCTAACGAATTCAACCGTAGAACAAAAGGAATTCATACGGTAATCCTGACCCCAAAACTACAATCGTAGGAACGCCAAAAATAAAATAAAATTTCACTTAATCTCTCGATTGCAAATACAGTGACACAAAATCCAATCATCGCTGTAATCAACCTGGACCCCTCAATACTGTTCAATTTCAAACAGGCGCTTTTTTCCAAAAAACATATTACGTGAACGAGGATTTTCTCACCAAGAGCCATGAACAATTATGATAGTAGTCCTCCCATCGGCCAAAACTGTTTAAAAAACAGAGCGCATACCATAATCATCGCGATCCCTAGTAAAAAGAAAGACTTTTTACGTCATCCGGCAAACCCTTTTATTCAATATATATTATGGTCTAAGGATTCTTCATAGCGTTGACGAAAAACAAAACAAATTAACAAATTAAATACACTACTTCTTCCCGTATAAAAAAAGCTTCATCTCTACAGGCTGCATTTACGTCACTTAAAAATGCACCACCCCACGACGTGTTTAGTTCAATATCGTCGGAATTATCCCAACTCTCTAACGACATCAAACTATAACTTGTTCACACAGATCTCATTTAAAATTTAGACAATTTGGAAGACGAAAAACCAGTTGCAGCGGACCCAAACAGACAGAACCTCCCTACGTGGATAAAAGTCTCCACTTACCGTACTTTATTTATTTAGGCCTAGAAGTTCCGCCCGTCCGTGAACGCCGCATCTAGCTCCACGTCAAAATACCACCATCCATTAGAATACAGCGGAGGTCACCATTCGTTATAATTCAGCGTCGGGGACACCATTTGTTAGAGTAGACAATATTAAGTATTGTACTCTTTGCGTGTTCAATTAACTGAATGGTGAGATCCTGGTGAAGAAGTCCCTTTGCAAAGGTAAATAATTATCAGAAGCTTCTGATGACAAAAGGCTGACGACACTGAAGCCGTGTTCCATCAGGTTGTGTCTGCGGCTCTCCGTCACATCCTCATTTATTCAAAAGTGGGTGAATAGAAAAGTCTCCACCCATCAGCCCACAGTACATTTGTTTACAACTCAGTAAAAACAAGAGAATTCCTCTCTCCTCCCTTCTGCAAGTTCCCATAGCTATAAATCAGATTAGAGAAAAACAATCATACATCAGCCTGTCTCTTCCGACAGAGACAGGTACCAGACACATACACTCCCTTATTTTCTCAGGAGTGTGAGACAGATACAATAGACAATCCCATTCATTGAGCTCCACAGCTATAACTAAATCCAAAACGGCTAAAATATAAATTGAAACTGAAAAACAATGTTAATAACTTAACAGTATGTTAGCAACTTAGCATCTGCTGATTCATCCGTCACTGCTGTCGCTTGTGCCATAAAAAGTATTGTTTATGCTGCTACTGTAGGTCAGCTATTAAATTCAACTGTGTAATAATACCTATTAAACCGTAGCAGCACAAACGATTGAAACAGAGCATTTCCCCAACATTTTGCATATGGAGGCTAGCTTCACCCAGGTTAGCATCTGTTGGTTCAGCCATTGTGTGCAAAGTGCCCAATCATGTATTTCACCATCATTTAATTATAAAATCATGCTTCATCTACACGACTGATTTAAAAAATGTACTCACCTGATATGAAGTTAGCGCTACACAAGCAATATCCACCACGATGACAATCCCAATTCCTCCGTTTTGTTCTTGGCCGTTTGGATCATAGCAGCCTATCTTGGTAACCTGTAGAATGCTTGCCCCTTCTTTAGCATCTTCTTGTTGTGGGACCTGGTACACAACAGTTGTCTATCATTGTAAAAGTGTGGTGTTTGCCATTTACTCAAAGTACCGGACGCGTATTCTATCCTGCTAAAATGGTGTTGTTAATGTAAGGTATTATATATTTGGTTTAATAGACCATCCAAGGTTTTTTGTTCAGTTAATCTTCTTGTTAATGCATGTTTACTTGTTTATTTAGTTTGTGGGAACGAGATTGGGAATATTAGTTGTTTTATTTCCTATGGTTTGATTTGGGTAATTGAGTGCATTATGCCTTACCAATTTATGCTTTGTATTACCTTGATTTCATTGCACAACTGTAATAGAGTTTCTTTTTGGTTTTGAAAAAACGATTAAAGCAAAATTCCAGCCACAATCCGATTCCTGTGCTGCCTCTCTCCGCACCACAACACAACTAAAACACAGCGCAGATTTCGCCAGTGTGCAGGGGCCGGTGCAGCACTCCTTGGTTACATTAATGTTTGTCGCAGTGCATTGTGGGATGTGTGATGTCAACTCAACACTCTATTCCAGGTTATTTCAGCACAGCAGCTACCTAAGCAAGAGAAGAACAAGTCTACAGCCATTGTGGATCCCCAGGTTTGGGTTGAGATACATGGTGTTCAGATAGATAACAACAAGAAGAAAACCCATCACATCCAAAATAATGGTATGTACACTGTAACTAACTTGAAGAAATTGGGAAATCTGTTTATATGCTAACATAAACAGAATTAATGACTTTCTATTTACAGTAATACCTAGGTCCCAGATGTCTTAACTCATGGGTAGCACTGGGTATCATTGGATCTTTGGCCAATGTCTTATCAATGTCCCCCTCCACAACACCAGTTGGCAATTATACTGTGAATAGAGGGATATCAACATCCAGTCCTACACAACAGATGTTCTGAGATTCACCTTTGGGTTTTTCAGTAAGTTGTGGGTTGCTGGTGGTACCAAGTAGAGCACTTGAACAGCCAACTTGACAGCTGTGTACCTCTATACCATCAACTTACCCAAATGGTAGGATTTTTGTGTCCTAATGACACTAGTAGCTCAGATGTCAAGGGCTTCATGGTTTGAGGTGAAGGGCTAGACAACAAGTTCAAAGGGTTTCCTATGATGGAAAATAGTAATGGAATAATATAGGCCTTCTACTGGAGCCAAGCCTGAGAAAAGACTGGCGGCCCGCCAGGATTATAAAGCTATGGGGGAAACCATTGAATAGTAAGTCCAGTGTAAAATGTACTGCGGGTGGTGTGTACAGTGTACAAAGGGTTAATATGCATGTAAATTGTCAATCATATTAGTTTTCACATGGAATTAAGTGTTTTATATTTATATCATTCTTGTTTTAATCTGCATTTAATTATGCAGATCTGCTTTTACTGTCAGGAACATTAATAGCCAGTTAAAACAACAGTTGACCTACTTTTGACTAGACAGCTGTCTATCATTAAAGTGTGGTGTTTGCCGTTTACTCAAAGTGGCGGACGCGTTTTTTATACTGCCAAAATGGCTGCGCTAACGCCCATTATGGGATGCGTGGCGTCAACGTCCGGATCACTATAGAACAGTTACGTTCGGTCAGGGCAGGCAAGGTAGGCACTGCCTGCCCCAGGCTGAAATGAAAGTTGAAACCGTTTATTTTAATTATTTCTTTCATTTCAGAAAGCCTACAGTTAAAAGTGACATTTGGTGATTTTCATACCTCAATTAAAAATGACTCATTACTTCGTCTGGCCTGCAGGCAAAAATGCTACAAAAATTATCCTCCTGAAGACACACCGCTACTGTGCTTTTCCCAGCCCTGTCCGCGTGGCGATCTGTGTTGGCGCATGCGTAGTCAGTTACTCAGTAGAAAAATTCTTTACGCAAATAGGCAGATCGCGACGCAGCTTTTTTACGTCGCTGTATTATTCCTATGTAAACGTACATTTGCACAGTGCATTTGTGAATTCAAAATACAGCGCACAGCACAGCGGTAAGATGACGCCACTCTTGAAAATACAAAACTATTTTCACGCCTTTCTTTTGAGGAAAAACATCAGCTTTTGAAGGATGGGAGACCAACGCCATAGCTACCGGATCTTCAGCAAAGTAAAGAATGGTGCAAAAGGAAAGATTAGCTTTGTAGAAGTTCTTCGATTAACTGTCTGTTTCACTTTACATGGTGTTAGTCATTGCTATTGCTAACTTGATTTTGTGAGGAATGATGCTGTTTTACAGGGAGATATCCACCTTATTACATTATTTCCGGGCGTCCGGGCAGGTTTGAAATTGTCAGTTTTTCGTTGTGCGGCAAATGGGAGGCGGAGTGCACTGCAACGTTTACCGTGGCTGGCAGACCGCACTGGCTGTGACGGTGGCCCAGAACTTCAGCTAAATGGCAAATGTTGAGATGCCGCACCGGAGACGATAAGTACGAACCCCGCTCGAAGTAAAAAATAAAAAAAAGATTGCGAAGCAAAATATGTAAGACTTCAAAAGAGAATTTTTTTTTGTTTTTCTCGCCCATACAGAGGAGGTATGTGTTAAAATAGTTTGAATGTATGGCATCTTGTATCTGAGTATCAAGTATCTTGAGGTCGGGCTGAGTGTCTTCTTTTTTTGGAAATTAAAATATGGTCACCCTAAGATACATTGTACACTCGCCTGCCGACACACTCATTTGTAATTGGTGTGTGCGTCTCAATTTGCCACTGCCTGCCTACCCAAACCTAGGGCTCACTGCACGTCACTGCTATAGAATAAAATCGGGCAAATTCTAGAGTTGTCACTAAGGAGGGTTTGTTATTGACAAGGAATTACCCCTTAATATGCAGCACTTTGTATGCAGCTGTGGTTGCTTTTATATATGGTCTTTCAATTTATGTATCTACTTTGCTTTTAAATGTCTGTAAATCTCCATCCATCCATCCATCCATTGGGTCACGGACGCAGATGCTTTAGCAGGGAAGCCCAGACTTCCCTCTCCCCAGCCACTTCAACCAGCTTCTCCGGCGGAATCCCAAGGTGTTCCCAAGTTAGCCGAGAGACATCATCTCTCCAGTGGGTCCTGGGTCGTCCCCGGGACCTCCCGCCGTTGGGACATGCCCGGAACACCTCTCCAGGGAGAGTTCTGGAAGGCATCCGAACCAGATGCCTGAGCCACATCAACTGGCTCCTCTCAACGAGGAGGAGCAGCGGCTCTACTTTGAGCCTCTTGGATGACTGAGCTTCTCACCCTATATCTAAGGTCGAGCCCGGACACCCTTTTTTGTCCGCTTCTATCCGGGATCTTGTTCTTTGGGGCACGACCCATAGCTTGTGACCATAGGTAAGGGTAGGAACGTAGATCGACCAGTAAATCGCCTTTTGGCTCAGCTCCTTCTTCACTACAACGGACAAATACAAAGTCTGCATCACTGCAGACGCTGCACCGATCTGCCTGTCAATCTCCCGCTCCATCCTGCCCTCACTCGTGAACAAGACCCCAAGATACTTGAATTCCTACACTTGGGGCAAGATCTCATCCCTGACCCAGCTGGCTCCACCCTTTGCCGACTGAGGACCATGGTCTCGGATTTGGAGGTGCTGATCTTCATCTCAACCGCTTTAAACTCTGACACTGGTTGTACATGGACTGAACAGCCTGCATCAGGGGGCTTGGTATCCCGTACTCCCAAAGCACCCCCCAGAGCACTCCTCGAGGGACACGGTCAAACGCCTTCTCCAAGTCCACAAAACACATGTAGACTGGTTGGGCAAACTCCCATGCACCCTTGAGGACCCTGCCAAGGGTGTCTTAGCTTATTAAAATTACTAATGGAGCGTGCGTTGACAACATTTAAATACATTTGCAAACAACAATTTTACAAAAAAATGTTGTTTGTAAATGCATTTAAATGTTGTCAAGGCACGCTCCATTAGTAATTTTAATAAGCTAATTTTGTTATCTTTCCTTTGCAAATATTTCAGATGTTCTGTTGTAAATGCGTTTACACTCTAAAAACGAATTGGTCAAATTGACCAAAAAAAAAGGTTACATTTGACCAATCTAGCTGGTAGTTATGTGTCCCAACAGATCATTTAGTTAAAACAACCACAAATTGGTCAAATTGACCAATAAAAAGGTTACTTGACCAATCTAGCTAGTAGTTATGTGTCCCAACCAGGGTGGAGGTATTTTTTTTTTAAATGTAATCCATTACAGTTACAAGTTACCTGCTGAAAAATGTAGTTAGTAACGTAATCCAAGTACCATAATATTAAAGTAATATAACTGGATTACTTTTGGATTACTCCAATATTGAGTATGCTCATGAAGACAAAATAAAAATAAATATCACCACAATATATATTCTATACAATGTGCCCCTGCCATTTGCGGGTGATAGAGACCCAGACAGCCGACAAATAACAAAAATCCTAGTGTAATTAAAAAGCATGTAGGCTATTGATTGATTGATTGAAGGCCATATGCTGTTTTCGAACTGTCACTGAAAGCAACCACACCTCATAGATAGATAGATAGATAGTCATCCAATGAGGATGACGATGTGTGACAACTGCAAAATGAACTTTTATCCCAGTCACAAGTTTAGCCGTGTATATGTTGTGTATGATGTTTAAATAGTGAATTGGTGGGAGGAAGATTTGTTTGGAAGGTGTAACTTACATTATGGTTGTAGGCTAGCGGGCTAGCTAGCAAGGAGCTACAGCGCGTAGCATGCCGCTGGACTCTCAGCTCAAACTTTCGCTCAGAGTAAGTTCCAGTGAATACCGGTCGCCATTTCCTACTCCCGTCCGTGAAGCTTTTTCAAACTGCCCGCGTGTGGAGGACATGACTAGTCAGTTCGTTCATTCCCACCTCCCCGACATGTAGCAACGGTCCCACTCGCGCAGTATGCGCTCTCTCTCACTCTGTCCTTCTCTCTCTCTCTCTCTCTCTCTCTCTCGCTCTCTCTCTCTCTCTCACACACACTCTCTCATAATAGAAATTGTAATCCCTCGAAGTAATCCCCATTTTTAATAAATGTACCTGTAATCTGATTACATGTTTTTTCCTGTAACTGTAATGGAATAGTTACATTATTTTTGCAATCTGATTGTAATCTGATTACATGTTTTTTCCTGTAACTGTAATGGAATAGTTAAAAAAATAATTGAAATCTGATTATGTAACGGCAGTACATGTATTCTGTTACTCCCCAAGCCTGGTCCCAACAGATCCTTTGGTTAAAACAACCACTCTAGAATCTTAGGTGTTTTCAACCAATTTATATTGGTGATTGGGCCAACCGATACAAATTACCAATATATTGGTTAATCTGTGTTAGAGGCTGACATTTATGATTTGATATGACAATTTTATTCATGACCCGCGGGATTCCTGAAAAAAAGTACCACTGACACCCACCTTAATTCGTTCTCTGCATTTGATCCATCCTCTAAGGGAGCAAAGAGCAGGAGCAGGGGCTGCGCTTGGGAATCATTTGGTGATCTAACCCCCCAATTCCAACCCATAATGCTGAGTCTCAAGCAGGGAGGCAAATGGGTCTCATTTTTATAGTTTTTGGTATGACCCAGCCAGGGATTGAACCCACAACCTCCCAGTCTCAGGGCAGACACTCTACCACTATTTCACTGAGCTATCTAGACTAGTGTTGTTCCGATACCGATACTGGTATCGGCAGAGGCCTCGATACTGCATTAAAACAGTAGTATCGGTATTGGTGAGTACTAACAAGTAACATGCCGATACCATTAATTCTGACGCTAATATAGGATTTTGGGTGCAGCATCTTGTGTCTTGCTCATGCACGACATTCACTGATTTGTGACATGTTCACTGCATGCCGAGCTAACATCCTATTGGCCCTTGAATGCTCTGAACAAATGGCAGGACAGCTTTTTCATGTTGAGAAAAAAAACACTTTGGTATTGGTAAGGTATCGGCATTAGCCGATACTGCAAAGCTGGGTATCGGAATCGGTATCGGGGGCCAAAAAACGGTATCGGAACAACGCTTATCTAGACACACATTTCCTTTTTTAAACACTATATTATTCATATAATATATTGTAGTCACTTATAATAATGAATACATTTAGAATACAATAAATTGATACAATATATACATTTCCAAGGGATCTATCTAGACTTACTTTCTAATGTAACCAAATTCATTGGTTGTTTGGCTAACCAATAAAATACAAAAATAAAAATAATAATAAAAAAACAATCTATTGGTTAATCAAGGCAATAGGAGCTTAACCTACTAGATTGGTATTTTTATTTTTTTTAACCAATCCATTTTTAGAGTGTAGGTGCTTTGCTTTCGGCAAGTGTAGCACATTGACTTGCAGTGTGTATGAAATGTACCAGAGGTGGGAGTAAGCCATTGTTTTGCAAGTCACAAGTAAGTCTTAAATCTTTGCCCTCAAGTCCTGAGTCAAGTCCCAAGTCAAGACTAACAAGTCCCGAGTCAAGTCCTGAGTCCAGACGGACAAATCTCAAGCAATTCACAAACTCAAACTTTGAGTTTCAAGTCCTTTTTCGAGTCATTTTAACAACATAGTAGATTATATTATTTCAGGTGACCATCAAAGTAGAAGTCAGGGATTGAACCCAGAATGGGTCAACAGATTACCGTGGCTGGCAATCAGTTCTTGGTGTACCCTGCCTACTGCGTGAAGTTAGCTGGGATAGGCTCCAGCACCCCTGCGACCCTTGATGAATGCCTTTATAGTGCTCTATAAATAAAGTTGAGTTGAGCGTGTGCTCGGTGATGGCTGAAGGCATGGACCTCAGCTGCCCAATCCTCAACTGCAGAAGATGGCTCAAGGCATGTAGAAAGTCACCTCTCCGGTGAGGAAGGAGCCTGAACCAATGAATTGGGCTCCAAAACCAGTCCTAATGACTTAGGTTGGGCATTGTTTGAATTTGGGCAATTATGGGTTTTTTTTAATTCAATTCCGCTTCCAAACAAATCTCAATTCCAATTATTTAAAAATAATAATAATAATAATAAAAAAAAGGTTTGCATGGTTTAAGTAAGGGCGCCAACCAATTTTGGGGGGATGAAATAATTTGAACTTCTGTTTTTTAAATTTCATGAATAGTTTACTACTACTTTTTACTTATGAACTTTAACATAATTTCTCAAAGGGTTATTTTTAACCAGTTTACAGTATTGGGGGTGAGTTCTAACTGTTGTTTGCCTTTAAATGGGTGACTGTCCCCTACCAGAAGCAGATTTCAAATGTGTAAAGTCACTGTGTGTAAATGGATATGAGTACATATTTATTTCTCCTATCCTTGTTTCAGGTTTTAACCCACAGTGGAACTGCACCTTTAATTTTACCATTCATTCTCCTGCCCTGGCTCTTGTTCGCTTTGTGGTCGAAGATCATGACTATACTTCAAGCAATGACTTCCTTGGGCAGTACACCCTGCCTTTTACAAGTCTCCGCACAGGTACACTACTATGTGTGAAAGAGCAGTGGTCAACAATAATGGGTATCCACTCCAGTCAGTTAGTTAGTAGCACCTTGGCTTTAACACTAGTGGGGTTTCCATCCACCCATTTTTATTTGAATTTTCAAGAAATGCGAAAATAAAACTGAATGGA
>NC_141258.1:16340063-16342563 GCF_054856555.1 Leptonotus elevatus
GTATGTATGTATGTATGTATGTATGTATGTATGTATGTATGTATGTATGTATGTATATATGTATGTATATATGTATGTATATATGTATGTATATATGTATGTATATATGTATGTATATATATATATATATATATATATATATATATATATATATATATATATATATATATATATATATAGATTTGTCATCATGATTGAAATTTGTAATTACAGCTTTTAGATCAATGGTAATGGTATGTCCAATTTTCTCACATAATTTTTTTTTCAAAATCCCTCCAAAAAATGTATTATACAGGGCAAATCCCATGTTTTAGATATGCCAATTCATGTTATTTATTTATTTGTTCCAGTAAAAAAATTCTTAGACAAGAAATTTTATTATAGCGACAAGGAATATTTCTGACATGTTTATTTGTACAATTTTTACTGAATAAATCAATACCCATGATCTTAAGAGAAGGTGTTTGAGTTTTTATATCTTGATACATCAGATGACAATTCCTGACCACTCTGAGGAAGAGCCTTTACAACAGCATTAAACTCTTAGAATTTTACTGGAAAGCATTTGGTTTTCAGAAAACTTTCATAATTATAAATAATTCCATTGCGTTCAAATAAATCTGAAACATAAATTATGCCGCTTTCAACCTAGACTTTATTGTATGAAGATTTTTATTTTTAAAATAATAGTATTATTCCAAAGGATTTCCTTATGGGGGGAATTAAGTACATGACATAATTTCCACGCCAATAATGCTTGCTGATGAAATTTCGAGAGTTTAAGTGGCAATAAAAAAATCTCCAATAAATAGTTATATCAGTGATCGTCCCCAGTGACGTCATTTGCCTATAGCGAATCACGCTTCGATTACTTGACAAATGGATGGATATACTTCCTGTTTTTCCTGGACACACTTTGACGTCTCCGTACAATTTACTTACTGCTAAAACTAACTTTAACTAAATGGCCACTCCGGTTTCAAGTTTGAATCAGCTTGTTTCGCAAGCTACTGGTTTGTTCAAACAAATGTTTGGCGATGAGGCTCCTAAAATAGCAGCCTGTGCTCCCGGAAGAGTCAACCTGATCGGAGAGCACACAGACTACAACGAGGGATACGTACTACCAATGGTAAAAATGTTTTCTACCTAGCACCTTAGTGACAGAAACCAAAAATATTGTGTGACCACTGACCAATACTGCGTGTGTGTGAGCCAGGCATTACCCCTGGTCACCGTTGTGGTTGGAAGTGCTGCTTCATCTGGTCATCAGGCTACCATTGTCACTGCGAGCGAGCATGCCGATGAGCCAAGGAGAGTAGACTTGAGATTGCCAAATGAGGGATTCTCACAGTCTCCAGGGCTGCCAGATGAGGGATTTCCACTGTCTCCCGGGTTACCATATTGGGCCAATTACGTGAGGGGCGTTATACACCATTACAGAGGTAAAATCCACTACCGCACAGCAAAATCATTGACATTAAGGGAACCCAGGAATGACGCAAACAATGCCACGTATTTGTATAGATCTGGAGTCAAAATTCATGTCAACAGTAAAAATACCCCCACAAAATGATTCAGTAGTGGTTTTAGGTTTGTTTTGTGACAGTATCAGCTGTATTCATGACACCTTTTAAAGCTGGCAACTGTTTACAAATCATTCAGCACATGTTCCGGTTCCTTCATCCAACCTCAACTACTTCAATAATAATCTCACTACTTCCATCTCCAGGCCACCATCTGCAGTACATGATATTATCTCGCTCACACATGATCAAATACTTATTTTAACGACCACTACCACGAGACTGCATTACAAACAACAAAAATGGGGGAACAGAATCTAAAAAAAAAATAATAATCTCTGGTCTTTGCAACACGTCAACATCATCATAAATCTGAACACTCCGAGAAAGACAGAAAGGCACCTAACACCCTTAATATGGCTTTTTTGAATGTATACTCTCTATTAAATAAATATTTTATTGTTAATGACTTAATTTTAGATTACAAACTTGACTGTCTATTTTTAACTGAAACCTGGGTCGGTGCAGATGCACAAACATTTCTTAAGTAGGCCTCCCCAGCAAATTTGAGTTTTTCTTATTTTGTGGTAGGGGGGGGAGGTGACACACCATCAATAACAACAAATACTCTGGTGGTGAAACCAATTTCCCATTTGACCATTTGATCACGTGGGCGCTGCATGCTACATCCAGACGCTGCTGGATAGAAAACCAGAAGTGGCGGCTGAAATGGACTGCTTGTATATGAGGGCTAATATGGGAATATTTTTATTTAGTCCGATGAGATTCTGATACTATTTTTTGACTGATATAGGACTTAAGTCCGATACCAATATTGGATCGGACACCCTTAGCTCCTAAAAGTAACTAATAGTTAGAGTTTTATTCTAATGAAGATCCCAATATTGCATATAACGCTTTTTCAGTCTATCATGAGCACTTTATTCGATAAACATTGCCTATTAATTAAAGTCACA